>NC_141034.1:53182500-53342500 GCF_052040795.2 Danio rerio
TAATAATAATAATAGTAATAATAAAATAATAATAATAATAATAATAATAATAATAATAATAATAAAGGGTAGCGCTGATAGAAAATGTCTAATGGTGTGACGACATATGGAAAATATAGATTCTTTTGATAAAAATTAGCCTGATTTGCTCTTTGAAACCAGGTCATGTTTCATTGTGTCCTCCCGAAAAAATGCAAAAGCTGCACATTTGCCCCCCCACCCCCCCGGTCTAAATTCCTGAGGCATTTTCCCTTTGGGATCTTTTAACGTGTACATCTGGATGATCACCTAAAATAACTTCTGCACGCAGGCCTTTTTAGTTCCACCGAGGCACATCAGCGCTTTTGCATGAACTTTTGTAGGCCCAGCCATAAACCTCTCATGTGAGAGAGAAAGCGTCAGATTGTAATCCCTTTTTTTTTGCCAAGAAGCTATTGATTTAAAGAAGTGTGTGTTGTACGCTAGGTCAAGTTTTATTGAGTCGCCTGACCGTATCTCGCTAACTAGGAGCATCTGTCCTCCTTATACATTATGAGCTTGACAGGTTCCATCGTCTCGCACGAGACCAACATATGCGGACAGCAGTCGATTTATCCATGTGCTAAAGATTTAGCATTCACTCCATGTTATAATTGGAACGATTCAACCCTTATATCGAACACAAACATTAACTATCGCACCCGCTACAAGGAGCTTCCCTGTCAGACATGGACATCTGTGGGAGCATCACACCGCAGGTCGTTTAATGAGCACCCAAACAAAGATGATGTAAGTAACAGATTCATTAAACCTACACAATGCCAGAGTCTCCGTCTCCAAGATGAGCTGGAAGTTGGATAATGATACCGTCAAAGGTTTGCAAATATAGAATCGGTCTTTAAATCGGCAGTATATAAGAAGGAACGGAGCTTGCGGGGGCGTCTTTACCATATTGTTCACTCTGATGCTTCGCTTCAGTGCTTTTCTGTCCCACAGATCTATTTTGCTCATTCCAGACACAAAGAGTTCGATGACTGAATCGATGACTGAAAACCAGTTGAAAGAACTCTGGGTGGGTTGCAGAGTAAGCTTTAGGTCAACAAACCAAACAAATCTGACCTGGTTAAACTTAGGTTAAGCCACCATGCTAGATATAAACTTTCAGTGATGCTTTACTTCAGGGGTGTCCAAACTCAGTCCTGGAGGGCCGGTGTCCTGCATAGTTTAGCTCCAACTTCCTTCAACACACCTCCTTGGAAGTTTCTAGTATACCTAGAAAGAGCTTGATTAGCTGGTTCAGGTGTGTTTAATTGGGGTTGGAACTAAACTATGCAGGACACCAGCCCCCCAGGACCGAGCTTGGCAGTGGTGGAAAGAGTACTGAAAGCATACTTAAGTAAAAGTACCATTACTTGCCTAAAAATGTAGTGTGAGTAGAGTAAAAGTATCTGTTGTAAATAGGGTTGTAACGGTATGAATTTTTTACGGTATGATAATCGTCTAAAACAATACCACGGTTTGACGGTTTCGCGGTATACGGTATGTTACAAATGTTACAAAATAATAGAACAGTGAAGCAAATTTGACTTTTTCCAAATAATATATTTTCAGTTACTATAAACAACACCACTTACAATGAACAAATAAAAAAATAAGAAAATAATAAATAATGTGTCAAAGTCCAAATAAAGTCCAAATAAACATGGTGCAAATCCTCAGTAAAAAAATAGATATAAATATTTACTATACTATAAGTAGTTACATAACGAAACTAGATTTAATATGGAACATCCTTAGGTTTTATGTGCCAGCATGGATATGGTTGTCTGTGCATATGGATTTGGATATGGTTGTCTGCAATGCAGACAAACAGCTGCACCTTCATTTGCGTCTTTTGAAAACAGCAAGAGCAGCAGTTCGTCTTTGCTGTGTCACTGTTTTGTCATGTTTCTGTGCTGCTGTGCATGCAAAAGTACTTAGTATGAGAATTATTTCATGCAAAACTTTTTTTTGCGTTTTATTTAGCCGCGCATAAATGTATGCCTATCTCTCATTCCGTGTTGTTCAAAAAGCTCAGTGTTGGTCCACAAACAAAAGCGAAACCTATGCTTATTGGTTGTGATATAGCGAGTTTGAACCAATCTGGGCATGGAGGAGGGACAATGCATCAATGTATCATGTCTGGTTTGTCCGGAGACACAGTGACGAGCGTTTCTTTGTAAAATCAGCATTGTCAAATTTTGATGACGTAACCGCACTGATTCCGGAGCCTCTGAAAGTCCGCGAATGTTAGTTGATACAGCACTGGAAAGCAGAGATTTTCTTCTTTATGCCAATCTTTGAGTTGTATGAATCGGATCAGCGGATCAAAAGTTATTAAACATTTAAGAGCAATACTTATTTTTAGCCGCGGGCGGCTGTCTCGGTCTTTAAGGGTTAAAACCGTTGATATGCAATTGTTTATGGTATGATAATCGTGCATGTTCAAATCATGGTAGACCGTCATACCGGTATATTGTTACAACCCTAGTTGTAAATATTACTCAAAGTAGGAGTAAAAGTAGCTCTTTCAAAAGTACTCATGAGAGATGCCCAAACACAGTAGTGAGCATTATGCTGTAAAAAGTTGATGCATTTACATGTAATTTGTGGATAAACGTAGCATTCTGTCATATGACGTTAATATTAGGTTAGATTTAGGTTGTTATGTCAGGTGACCAAAATTTAATGTCTATCCAGCGTCTAATGACAACATTATTTTGATGTCCAATAATGACAACAAATGACGTTGATATTTGGATGATTTTAGGTTGTTAGAAAGTGACCAAAATCCAATGCTGAGACAACATCTTAAACCAACGTCATATTGATGGGCTGTCGTTGAGTTCTGATGTAAACCCGATTTTCATTTCCAAACAAAATGCAGTGTCTCCACGACGCTAGGGTACAATTTCAATCTGACGGTATGTTGATGTCATCATACAGTAAATATCCTTCATCTACTCATCAGTGACATGCATCTAAACCAGGGGTGTCCAAACTGAGTCCTGGAGGGCCGGTGTCCTGCATAGTTTAGCTCCAATCCCAATTAGTTCCAATCCCTGGGCTAGCTAATCAATCTCATACTAGGCTTTCTAGAAACATCCGTGCAGGTGTGTTGAGGCAAGTTGGAGCTAAAATCTGCAGGATATTGGCCCTCCAGGACTGTGTTTGGGCATCCCTGATCTAAACAGTCTCTGGGTCAATGCATGTAAAGATTTTGAACATCTTCTTGGACACTTAATGCTTCCAAACAGTTTGCTGCAATGCAAAGTGCACATGTCTTGAGGTTGTTCGTTATGATGTGATTTACCTTCTTTGTGCGATTTGATTGGACAGAAATTATAGGACTGATTTTTCTAATTCCCATAGACAAGAAAAAAATTAAGTAGTGACTGCAGGTTGAAGGAAAGTAGTGGAGTAAAAGTACCGATAGAGCACTAAAGATGTACTCAAGGAAAAGTACACGTTTTTAAAACTACTTAGTAATAGGGGTGTCACGATTTCAATTTTTAATCGAAATCGATCGAAATTTATGCTCAATTTCGATTATCGAATCAAAAAATAGAATCGTCGATGCTGCCACGCCCCCATGTCACGTCAGCTTGGCTTGCCAAGCGGGAAAAAAACAGGCTTGTTGAAGTGCTTGTTAAACTGCAGAAGCAGGAGACCCGTCGACAGAACTTAAACCCTCTCCTCTTTCAATGAAGTCGCCGGTGTGTAAGCATTTTGGATTTCCAGTGAGTTATGTTGACAACGTTCGTGTTGTCGACAAAAAACACAGTTTTGCAAGCTCCGCTATGTACGTATTACGTACGGTTCGTCCGATAGACAACACCGGCATCGCGATCCTCCGCCCGCCCCCGTTGCAAATGCGCTCGCGAAAAGTACACACTCAGGCCCTGTTTAGACTGTCTTTGTTTTTAAATGGCATTTTAGAACGACAACGATTTGACATCCACAGTGGCGTGTAGCATTTCTGAGCAGCCCTCCTTCCTCTCTACCTCTGAAAATGCACATCACGTGACCACACAGACACAGACGCACACACAGCCATGCGCTCGAGACAGCAGGTCCAGGCAGTACTTGTACTTAGTCATTTTATCGAACACCTCAGATACTGTTGGCTGGTTCCTGTTGGTTGTGCGTCTTTTTTACCGACGCCATTATAACGACACAAATCACTGCCTATTCACGAGTCCCGCAGAAAAAGTGATTGACAGGTGGTAATTATGTGTGTATCTTGCCTTTATTCATTTACTGTATGATTTGTTTTTGGGTAAAACAAAGACCATGCAGGTCAGGTAGTTTAAACGGTAGGCTACAAATAATTAATTGGTCATTAATTAATTAATTATTCATAATCGAAAATCGAATCGAACCTTTAGAATCGAAAATGTAATCGAATCGAGGATTTGGAGGATCGTGACACCCTTACTTAGTAAATTACAATTTCTGAGAAAAACAACTCAATTACAGTAATTTGAGTATTTGTAATTAGTTACTTTACACCACTGGAGCTTGGACACCCCTGCTACTTGAAGAGGATGTTCAAAAGACTACCATGAAGCCTTTATAATCATAACATGACACAATGATTATGAATGAGATTTTATCCATGCATATGACAACTGTCATTAAAGAGGACCTATTAAGTAATAATTACTTAAATTCAGGCCTGGATGTCATACTGAGGGGGCATTTTAATTCCTAGTTTTTTTGCGTACGCAGTGTTGATACATGAGGGCCCGGTGACTGATTTTAGTCCCTCATGTTCCTTTCATTTAGGCTATTTATTTACTTATTTATTATTACTTTGCATTACTGTTTAAGTTACTGACTTAATGCAGTGATATACTTTTTATAGTAATAATAGGAATAATAATATGCAGTTTCGCGATTACTGGTTTTATTAATTAAGGTTATATGCAACTAGTTTACATAAACGCAGACGGATCAAGGCCCCAGACGATTGGTTTAAACTATAATTTATTGTCCTTATTTATTTCCGCTTTATTTAAAATAATATAAATGTTTCAAGTTTTAGGTAAAGATGTCAAACTATGCCAACACGTGCACGCTAACCCAAGGTTAGACTATTCTATAACCGGTAAATAAATCAGCATAACAGACTCATCACCCTTCACGTAGCCATATTGTAACAGCGGGGAGTGACACCAACAACAGAAGGTAGGATCCAAATGCAGGTTTAATAGCAGTCAGGCAAGCAATGGTCAATACAGGTGTAAACGGGTATATTGAGACAGTCCAGAATCACAGTCGAATAACAGACAAAAGGTCAAAAGGCAGGCGGCAGACAAGGACAAAAGGATAAGCTAGGCTAGGGATCAAAAACACAGCAAAGGCAGACAAAGGAAAACACGTTGTAATGTCATTTAACAGTAAACAAGACTCTGCAACATGTGTGTGGAAAAGAGGGGTTTAAATAGTCCAAATAATCATTGTGTGAGTGGCTTCAGTTGTGAGAATGCAATCAGTGTGGATCTGGAACCGGTTGTGTGTGTGTGGCATGTCTGGGTGTTGTAGTCCATAATATGGCAGATATGTGGTTCGATTTAGATTCTAAAGTCACGGTTCGATTCGATTTTCGATTAAGAAAATAAAAATGAAACAAAATCATAAACAAATCATACAGTAAATGAATAAAGATAAGTTACACACATAATTGCCCCGTCAATTACTTTTTCCGCGAGACTCGTGAATAGGCAGAGTGATCTGTGTCCTTATATTGGCGTCGGTAAAAAAGGTGCACAACCAACAGGAACCAGCCAACAGTATCTGAGGTGTTCGCTAAAATGACTAAGTACAAGTAAGTGAAAGATTGAACCAGTCTACTTACCCGCTAACTGCCTGGACCCACTGTCTCGAGCGCATGACAATATTTGTGCCTGCCTGTGTGTGTGTGTGTGTGTGTGTGTGTGTGTGTGTGTGTGTGTGTGTGTGTGTGTGTGTGTGTGTGTGTGTTTTCAGCGGTAGTGAGGAAGGAGGGCTGTTCAGAAATGCAAAATGGCAGTGTGAATGTGGATCGTTATCATTATAAAATGCCATTTAAAAACTAAGACATATTAATGTAAGTGTGTATTTTTCATGAGCGGATTTGAAACAGGGGCGGGGCGGAGGATCGCGATGCCGGTGTTGTCAACCCTAATACATAGCGGAGCCTGCAAACTGTGTTGTTTTTTTTGTCGACAACACGAACGTTGTCAACATAACTCACTGGAAATCCAAAATACTTCCACACCGGCGACTTCATTGAAAGAGGAGAGGGTTTAAGCTCTGCCGACGGGTCTCCTGCGTCTGCAGTTCAACAAGCGTGTTTTTTCTCGCTTGGCAAGCCAAGCTGACGTGACATGGGGGCGTGGCAGTATCGACGATTCTATTTTTTGATTCGATAATCGAAATTGAACATTAATTTCGATCGATTCCGATTTAAAATCATAATTTCAAAATCATGACACTGTTAGTAAATAAACAATGCAGTAAATAAATGTCGCTTACCACACGTCTGCGATGTGTATATTGCATATGCTAGCATCGTGATAATGATCATTTTATGATACAGTGTGCAACCCTAAAGGGAAACATTACAATTTTTTGTATCGTTTGAAAGAAATAGTATCATCAGTGTGTTTAAGACCTGCATTTTAGTACATTTTTTCCACCACAAAATGTAATCTCTGAATATATCAGTGTGTCAAACCTAATACTGTATTGTCCCTACAAGTTCAAAGACAACCTTAAACTTGCATGGCTTGCTTTCACAAACGCAAATAAGCAAATCAAACATCAGTCCAGGTCTAGCCATTCCAGCCCCAGGCGTCAAGCGTTCCCTTCCACCCGTGGATCAAACCATCAATACATGAACAGGATTTCAGCTCTGTCGCTTACAAATACATGCATGCGAAGCCAACAATCCCTATAGAGGCTCATCTAAACGAATGTATATAGCACCGCAAAAATCCTTGCCAACAGACTCCAGGCTTTATTATGCATTTAAAAGGCATTCCAGCTGGGTGACAAGGATCTCAGGCACACGTAAGAGTTAAGCACACATATGGTTGACTTTAAGAAGCGTCGTTCAAGGAGACTGTAGGTGTTGTAAAAAAAAAAAGTGCACTTTTATATTTCCTGCTGTATGGAGAGGCTATGATCTTGTGGCTGGAAGGGTTGAGGAACCGGGAGCTTCAAGGCCCTTGGGATTGCTGTTTTAGCTTGTTTGGAGCATGTGATCACATTCTTATGTCTGGCAAAGAAATCGTATATCAGGCTTAAAAGTGAAGCCACACGAAAACAGGCACCACAAAAGGGAAAAAATAAAAAGCGAAGCAAATGTTCGCAGCACTGTATTGTTGTGTGGTTTGGTGGCGTGCATTGGAGTCAAGTGTGTGATTCAGAGGAGTTTGTGTAAATGAAAACATCCACGTGGATGTAGTTGCCCTTTTTAAGTGCAGGAAAATCACTAAAATTTGTTCATGCACATTTGAAATGAATAAAAGATTTTCTATTTTAGCATCTGCATCAAATGTTAAGGCAATAACAATAATAAAGTCTAACAAAAAATTATAAAAATAAATAAATAATAAAGTCTAAATAATTCATTCATTTTCCTTCGGCTTAAGCCTGGTTTATACTTCTGCGTGGAGTGATCAGCGTGCCTCACAGCACCTGCCCTGCTTGTTGTCGTGCATTTATACTTCTCAATCACAACAGACTGGGTCCGACCAATCACTAAAGATTAGCGATGCACTAAAAAGGGGTTTGGAACAAATGAATCACTGAACGGATGGCAAGGATAATTAAGTAAAAATAAATGCATATTATTGTCACGATTACCAGCGATCATATCCCAATAGATCGCTGGTTTGCACTAACTATAACCATGGACTACAAATCTGCCATTTATGGACTACATATTCATACATGCACTTCGCCCAGACACACATGCTTCCTCATCTAAACTGATTACATTCACACCACCTGAGGATTGTCAGAGACAATGCACACACTATTTAAACCACACACTCACCCATTCAGTTTGCCGAGTCTTGTTTACTGTAAGTAGCATTACAACGCGTTTCCTAGTCTTATGCTTTGTACCGACCTTAGCCTTGTTAGCATCCTTGTCTTTGCCTGCCGCCTGCTTTTTGACCTTTCGCCTGTTACTGATTACGATTCTGGACTGTCTTCACATACCCGTTTGCACCTGTATTGACCATTGCTTGCCTGACGACGAATAAACCTGCATTGTGGATCTTCCCTTAGTTGTATGTGTCACTCCCTGTGGTTACAATTATAAGACAATAAATATATTGCATGCATATAAGTCTATTGTTGGAGACCCCCAAAACCAAAATATGACCTTTTATAAGGTATATAGAGGGTCTTTAAATGACCTATATAATTTAACCCAACATTTGGGTATGTCCACATTTGTCCCTATCATTGGGTTACAACAACAACAACCCAGCATTTTTTAAGTGCATCGTCATTGTTTTGACGCTCATCTTTAATGCAGTTATTAAACATTACATAATTTATTAATGAAACAACGGCACTGTTTTTTATCTGGCTTTGTCTATGAGGTCTTTTTAATCAATGGCTGCATCGATTTAATTGAAAATATATGAGAATATGAAATGGCATGTAAAGAAAAAAAGCAATCTCCTCATCTCTCTCTCTCTCTCTCTCTCTCTCCTTCCTAATCCAATAATCCTCCTATTTTATTCGTCGTGGGACTGAGGTGAACCTTACACAGACAGCCCTCAGCATATGTTTGCCATATCCGGTAAGCCATGATGAGGATGGATGGGAACGTCTGGAGTATTTAGGGCTGAATTATTCTGAATGGGGATAAAAGTGCGTGCATCCTGTTTTTGTGGGAAGTCTCATGTTGACATAATAGCTTGGGAATTAATAACCAAGCACACACTCAAAAAATGGCATTAGCTGTTTGTTCAAACTGCACATTTAAAACACAAACATACATAATTCTTACGTTTTTTTTCTTTTCTTTGGAGACAACTTTGTTATATGCATCCTAAGCTCATTCTGAAAATGTACCCCCGTATACATTTCTGGGGATTACATATTATGTAGACAGAGGTACATATGGCTGCATTTTGTCTTCAGAACGAATGCTAGAGGGCGGTATGACGGCGTTCCTTTTAGCGCTTGCCAGCAGAGCGCTTACCTCCATATAGACGGCTTTTCTGCTGTTACCGGTTTACCCAGTGGCTCGCCGTTTAAGTTGGAGGATTTGAGACGCAGAGAGGAGTTGAAGTGATGATGAGGTTTGAGTCCAGTGAAGAGCGGTTCCAACAAAGGAGGCAAGACAAAAACAGAATGCAAAAAATAAAAAACAAGTAAATAACAGGGTGAGAATGAGGTAAAATCTGTGAAAACACTAGCGGTTGGATTTAGGAAAGTGTGTGGGTGCTGGTCAATCGATGGATTTTAAAACACTCAGTTGTGTATGAGGAGGGAAGTTGGGGGTTGGAGGAAGTTGGTCAGTCAGTCAACAGCAACCTCTGGTGGATTTACATGAGAACAGCAGGTGCAAATGGCACTCTCGGGAGAAATGTGATATCTTATAAAAAGCACATACAGCTGTCTCTGGTGGACTCACGAAAACAAAAACTGCCAAAAACATAGCTCCTGGGATGTATTTGGCACTCTCCACAAATGTATATACACTCAAAAAAATATTACTGCTGCTTGTTCAAACTACAATTTTAAAATTAACTGAAACACAATTATTGAAATTTCTTTGGCCACTTTTTGGCCACTCTTTGTTTAGTCCACTTAAATTTGTAAACTATTAAGCAGGCATGTGATCAGCCGAGGACAAAAAAGAAGGAAGAGGAGACCCTGTAAGGGGATTTAGTTCCCAGCATGCTTTGCACGGGATTGAATTAAGAGATTGAATTTAGACTTTAATCTTCACTTTAGTTTGAAGATTGTTTGACTTTCCATAAAATGCTTTGAGTAGAGAGTTGACTACATTGCAGAAGCACCCATGCTTTGTGTTGGCAGCTTAATAAGCAAAAATGCAGTTTGCTGCTTTGCTCTGTGAGCAATAACTGTCCTAATATTAGTTCTGAGATCAGTCTCAATTAACTGTATATGTATGAAATATGCTTAAAGTATCTTTTACTTCATTTAGGACAACTTCAAATAAAACTAAGACTTTCACACATAATAGACAGACATGATATTATCAGACCTTTAAGTTTAAATGTTTTTAAATGTTTTTAATGTTTTTAAACTTTTATTTAATTAAATCAAGTTGGACCAACTCAAGTGCATTTAATTGTGTAAATAGTTTTTCTTTTAGTTTGTGCTAAACAAATTTATTGGAGGGAATTCCTGAGTTTATACACGAGTTATTTTCTTGTGTAGGGGTACGTATTCAGAATGAGTCTGGGTTGGTTTTTATTCAATTTACTTAAATTTGTAAAAACTAATAACTTAAATCATATTCACTTAATAATATCACCCTGCACCCCAAGACTAGTTACTCACTGACGTTAAGCAGGGCTGAGCCTGGCCAGTACCTGGGTGGGAGACCACATGGGAAAACGAGGTTGCTGTTGGAAGTGGTGTTGGTGAGGCCAGCAGGGGGCGCACAACCTGCAGTCTGTGTAAGTCCTAATGCCCCAGTAAGGTGAAGGGGACACTGTACTGTCAGTGGGCGCCAACTTTCAGATGAGACATTAACCCATTGCACTTCTCTTAAAGAGTAGTTGTGTAACCTCAGCGTCTTGGCCAAATTCCCTTCATTGGCTCTTACCCATCATGGCCTCCCAATCCTCCCCATCCACTGAATTGGCTCTATCACTGTCTCTTCATTCAATCAATAGCTGGTGTGTGGTGAGCATACTGGCTCAGTTGTCCTGTGGCTGCCGTCACATCATTCAAGTGGATGTTGCACACTGGTGGTGGTGTGGAGAGACCCCCTAGCGCTTTGGGTGTACAGACATACGTGATAAATGTGCTGTTTAAATACACATTACATTAATTTCTTCATCATGGTTTCCGCTACAGTCATTCTTCCATAGCGGGGCGTCACGGCCCCACCACGGCTACATTACAGCTTCTCATACAAAACATTTGGCCGTTTATTTAATAGCAGGTTATAATCACAGCAAAACGTATTAAAAGGTGAGTGAATTTTAACAGCGCAAACCTTTCTGTAATCAGTGCTGTGCGTATTTGGTTTAACCCTATAAGGTGACGTGGTGACTGACTGACAGGTGCGTGATGTGTGAGGCCAGTAAACACGACATAGTTTTCAGTTATGATGAACACAGTTTCCATAATTATGTTTTATTCATAAAAAAAGGTCTATGGCTCTGCATACAATGACTTTATCTTGCTGGATTTTACAGCCGTTTCACTTTACTTTGAAGAAGATTTTATTCTTTCTCTGTATGAAGTATTTTCTAAGTGTAAAGCAGTTAATTTTCTCTTCTCAAAATGTATGTAGTGTTTGCAGCAAACATGCCAGCCTGTGTTAAAAATACAGTGATATGTCTGTGTAAGATGAGTATGCCTGCACAGGAGTAACACTAGGAGAAGGCTGAGTGACTGATTGTGTAGAATAACTGAATATGTAAAGCACTGATTATATATGTTAAATACTTCTATGAAGCTATATGTGTCAGAAGTTAGAATGAGTAACATATTATCAAGTTATTATCCTATCATGACAATGTATGTAAACACTTAGTTCCTTTGCATAAGTTGCATCTATACTTTGCTGACATAGACCTGTAACATCTCTGTTGACATGAGCTAGTGGGCTGAGAGCCAAGAATAGCAGGACCCCTTAGACTAAAAACCTATTCAAAAATGGTCAAGAGTTAAAAAGAGACTTAGGGGTGTGTCAAAAAATCCTGTATAAAAATTGTAACAAACACAGATACTTCAGAAGGTGCAGGAGAGACTTCAGAAAGTGTCCAGGAGAGACTTCAGAATGCTCTGGGGTCTGCTCTGCTCTTTCTCGGCTTTATTATGGAGAATAAAGTCTATTTTCTGATATTCAAAACCTCTGGTCTGATAATTTGTAATTAATGAGAAGTCAATATTTACGACAACTTCAATACGCATTAATGCCGCTCTGGAGGTCAATTGAAGACATTTACAAATATTCCTAGCAAATCTAATAAATGTTGGAGAGACTTGTTACATAAACACACCAAATCGCACAGCAGCAGCATTTATTTGAGAGCTCACAAGAAAATCTGCACTTGAGCAGCATATATTTGAGGGCGCCTAGGGGGCCGATCACACTGAACGCGCCTTTACTTTCCAAAAAACGCGAGGCACACCTCACTGCCTTTTTGTTTACAAGAAAAAAAAAGGAGCGTGGTGCGCTTTTTTAGGTCACTAGGCAACAACTGAGTCAGCAGGGTATTTTGCAAGAGTGTTTTATATAACTTTAATATCGAATAATATTTGTAAAGTCATACAGCTCTGGATAGCTTAGAACAGCAACCACAAGTCTCTCCTCCATCTTCAAAAGCTTCCCTTGTTGTCTTAACATCATAAACACTGCTGGCACCTCAACGGAAATGCAGCATTTCCTGCTTTCATTTGATTGGAGAATGAAACAGACGGGAGTGACGTAACGCG
This sequence comes from Danio rerio, assembly GCF_052040795.2. Classification (NCBI taxonomy): domain Eukaryota; kingdom Metazoa; phylum Chordata; class Actinopteri; order Cypriniformes; family Danionidae; genus Danio; species Danio rerio. Next base: position 53,195,173 of record NC_141034.1, read on the forward strand.
CTTTTTCTGCTCAGAGTTGACTTTTTTTCAACAGAGCGCACGGCACACAGGGCAAAAACGCGAGGCGCAGCAGGTGGTTAGAACACAAGGCGCGCAAAAGCAGAGCGCAAAACGCTCGCGGCTGTTAGTAAACCATTCAAAAGAGGCGCCTCTCAACGTATAAATCGCGTTCGGTGTGTTCAGCCCCTAGAAGTTTTGTGCACGAACAGAGGAAATCAGCGCTCGAGCACAGAGATATACATGCTCGTATTTCAAAAATGCAATCTCGACTTGTAATACTGCGCTTTCGACATTTGTCAATGAAATAATGCCACAGGTTGTGGGTAGAATCTGTGCAAAAGGCCCAACAGAGTCTGCTGCCACAGCCAGAAAAAATCCTAGCGGAAACACTGCTTCATGTTATGCAAACAAATCAATTGTGCGGACCCAACATTTTTTAAAATGCACACAGTAAAGAATGCTGGGTTTCAAATCATTCCTTCATGTTATCCAAATGCAAATTAAGCTAACTTAATTGTTTTTACAAATTTAAAAACAAAGGTATCCCCAAAAATTGATTCCGCTCCTTTTAAATAAGTAGTTTGAAGCAGCAGTTTGAAACATACTGTTTGACTGCATATTTGGGATATACCTGAAACAATAAAATACGAATAAAAAAGGAAGCCAGATGGTTTATCCACAAATGCATGTCAACACTTCAAACTGGAGATATTCACAAATGCATACATAATGTAACTATTTGTTAAAGTTCTTGAAGATTACTTGACACATGATTTACTTGATAATTTATTCCTGCATTCACACGTGTACATACCCACACATAAGAGTCCCGTCAGAAATCACTGACTGAAATTTACACCTGCCACTGAACATCATCTAAACACAGATCATATTTAAGCCTGATTGATTATTTAGAAAACATTCATACAACTGAAATCTATTATACATTTGCTGGATCTGTTCTTGAAATGTTGTGGTCATATTTTAAGTAGGGATGTACAGATCAGGTTTTTCTGCCTTTGAGTCAGAGTTTACCAATGCCGAAATCCAATCTGATCCTTCTATAATACATAAAAATTAATAAAGAAGAACAAAGAAACAGATCCAGGATGTTCTTTATTTTTTATTTAATTCATCTTATTCCAACATTCATGTTAACAGAGCACATCTGTGAGGTTTGTTTTTGAGGTGCTTTATCAGGTTTGTTAGCCTTTACCTTTCCACCTCTTGCAATCCCAAGTTTATTTATCTCACAGTTTGCTATGACAATGCTGTCGTCATCAACTTTCTAATACCTCCAGACATACTCGCGCTTTCCGCTTCAAGATGCTTCCTTGTTCTTCTTTGCCGGCATTTAACCAGCTTCTCTGTATTGTGATGTCATGCCGGACCTGTAAAGCTGCGGTCACACTGGGCTTTTCCCCCCATAGACTTCCATTCATACGCACGCGAATGCGTCAGACCGGAAACGCAAGATCATGAGTCAAGTTTCCCAGGTCGCTGCGGTGCACACTTCAAGCTTGGTGAACTCTGACCTGCGAAATCGCATCACTTGACTGCATGAGAGTTCCAGGGACAGACGAGTCTTCGCTGAGGCCATCTTCCTGCCTAAACCACGGCGAATGAAGCTCTGCACAAGACTTTTGGCCAGCGGAGAAATTAAAATGGTCGTGCCCAACTGAGTCTGGTTCTCTCAAGGTTTTTTTTTCTTCACTCCCATCAGGTGAAGTTTTTTTTCCCTCTCCGCTGTCGCCACTGCCTCGCATGGTTCAGGATTGGTAGAGCTACGCATCGATGAATTTGCTCTTCAGTGTTTGAACTCTCAGTAATGATTAAATCACACTGAACTGAGCTAAACTGAACTGAACTGAACTTAAACACTAAAACCTGAACCACACTGTTCCAGTTACTATGACCATTTATGTGAAGCTGCTTTGACACAATCTACATTGTAAAAGCGCTATACAAATAAAGCTGAATTGAATTGAATGAGACCAATCGAGGATCAAAACATGACCTTTCTGGACAGAAATTCAAAACATGGAGCAAATCGCTCGCACTAATCATCTCGTCTAATCATCTCGTTTAATCCCACCCATTTTCCCGTCGACGTACGACAGAATTTTCGCACACACAAACTCTAGTGTGAGTGCAGCTTTACTGTTTTTGTGTGAAGTCAAGAAAGAGGTCTAACTCTGAGCCACCGCATATAACTATAGCTGTATTAAAAAATAATGAGAATATATATACACATCCTGATCGGGAGGTAACGTCTGAAGAGAGTCTGAAACCGCGTGCTTGGGCCCCGATTTTCGATCACGTGATCGGATCTGGACATCCCTAATTTCAAGTATAATAGAGCAGTATAAAAATATAAAATAAATTGACATTAAACTACAGAGATGCAAATACTATGATTAAATAATTCCTTCACGGGAAAAAAAATGCTTTTTAGTTTTAGTCCTGTTTCAAGTACAAACATATAAAAAATTCTTTAAAAAAAATAAACAAGACATTCGAATGAGGAAAACTCAGATGAGGCATTAACTCAGATAAACAGCAGTCAGTTATCGAGACAGACATGGATGAAGCTGAAATACACCTCAGTCAAAAATACAAAGTAAGTTGATTGCATGTATTTGTGGTGGAGTTTAATCAAGCCTTTCTGAAACGATGAGTCACACACAAATGTCATTTGCAGTACACACACACACACACACACACACACTAGCATTTACTTATAAAAACCACAGAGTTGAACAGATATTTTATTCTCAGTTTCTTTGCTAAAAAATGTTCTATGGACACGTGTGTACGTTATTATAGAAACATGGCGCCTGTTAGTCAATCGGTGGATGGGGAAAAACCGCACTCCTACGTCACGTTGCGCTGGGCCTCAAAACCACTGGGATTTTGGTCCTATTTTAACGTCAGGAAATTAGAAAAATAAATAAAAAAGAAAGACTTGTTGGCTTTATATTACTCCAATATGACTGAACACACTATACCTGCACACAGTTCTGTCCAAGCAGCTTACAAATGTTGATTTTCATCATAGGTTCCCTTTAAAGCAAAATTGGAAAATTGAAAAATTTTCAGAAAATCCAGTCAAAATTAATCAAGTTTATCCTTAAATATATCAGTCAATGGGGTAACAAAAATTATCTTTTTGCGATTGTAGTCATTTTTAATGAGTTGGTTGAGTTGCATTCATCAATAAAACAGGACTACAAGTCGGACTACGGTCACGAAATCCACCAAGAACTGTTTGACCAGGCTGTTAATTTGGACTCATTTGTATGTTGAATCATTCATTCATTTTCGTTTAGTCCCTTTATTCATCAGGTTGCCACAGTGGAATGAACCGTCAACTATTCCACCATATGTTTTACACAGCAGAGGCCCTTCCAGCCGCAACCCAGTCTGTGAAACGCACATACACTCTCACATTCACACACATACACTCATACACTATAGCCAACTTACTTTATTCAATTCACCTGTAGCGCATGTGTTTGGACTGTGAGAGAACATGGAGCACCCGCAGGAAACCCACTGCAACTGAGGGAGAACATGCAAACTCCAAACATAAATGCTAACTAGCCCAGCAGGGGCTCGAACCAGCGACCTTTTTGCTGTCAGGCATTGCCACCATTTACTGCCACTGTATAGATCTCCATTCAATATCTACTTTATTGCTCATGACCAGTGGGTGAGCAAATTAACAGGAACTTTCATTTTTAAGGGTGAACTATCTCTTTAAATGCTTTAATTCTGAAGCTCATGCCTCTCTACGCTGGAGGTTTGAGGGACTTTTCAGACATGCTGTCTTTCCCCAAATGCTAATTGAATGTTTTGAGTGGCCTCGGCTGCACTGTGGCCTGGTTTGAACTCATACAAAGGCTAAATTCTTTGATATTTTGAGCATATTGTCATAAAATGGTTTCTGAAGAAATGAAACGCTACACAAAGAGACGGACCAATGTAAAACAAAATATCCCCTTGTTATGAAGTCTGCACGATCATGTTCCCAAACATCAGGCGTCCGTCCAATCCAAACTGTGTTGTCTGAGGCATTGAAATCATCAAGGGGATATTTTGGCATAACAGTGGTGTATATGAAAAGCACAAACTTTTGAATATGGATGTTACAGAGCAAGCATTTAAAAATATTAGCATTGCGGTCTCTGTGTCAACTTTAATAAAGCTCACTTGGGAAAATGATCCCACAAAACAACAAATTGAAATCTAACATTGGCATCAAAAACAGTTTAAAAAGACAATTCTGTAATCAATTATTGATTTTTCCCCCACTCAGTGCACTGTAAACCCTAATGCTGTAACTAACTAATTCAACTGAGTTCTACCTTTCAAGTAAGCTAATCAATTGTGCTGGTTTAAATTAGACAAAGTGTCTCTTTTAAAGTTTCATTAACTCAAATTATTTCAGTCAAGTGATTTTGCGTCTGATGTCATCCAGGTTCTCGTATGCGATCATGCCTCATTTACTTTTCCCAGGATGGCGGATCGGCCTTGTTTCACACTACACTAAGCTTACAATATTTACAAATCCAAGTAATCTTAAATTAATGTTTTATTCTATTTACCAAGTAACAGTTAAATGTATTGTAGAGTTGCTCAGAATGTGCTTACATGTGTGTTGCATTACAGAAAACTCGTTTAGCCCCACTTATTGCTAACTAACTTTAACGTTACTGTTTAAAAAGTTAGAATTAGTGAAATATGTTAACTTAGACTCATTGTAATATGTTAACTTTAACTTTTTCAGTGTAATATGGTAACTTTAAAAACAGACTGTTAGTGACAATTTATTTTTATTTTTTTAAATCTTGGCTGATTTCATGTGTCAAATTTTTGTTTTAAATTTCATATCTATCAAAATGTACGAGTTGTATAATTAAGCATTTAAGTTTGGGAGAATTTAAAAAAATTAAGTTAATTGCTATTAAAGTTTATGAGCAGGTAACTTGGGTATTTTAAATTGGGAGAAACTACCTTGCATGAGTACAACAAACTCAAAACTATGCTTGTTTACTTAAAAATCAAAAATTTCATGACTTAAAAAAATTTGACGTTACTTATTACCTTAAATTTTTATGAGTTTTGCCAACTTATTCGGGATTACAGTGTGGTAGAGGGATAAAAAATCCAGTGTAAATTTGGAGTTTAGATTTGAAGCTTCCACGTTCATTCATTCATTTTCCTTCGGCTTAGTCCCTTTATTCATCAGGGGTCGCCACAGCGGAATGAACCGCCAACTTATCAAGCATATGTTTTACACAGGGGATGCCCTTCCAGCTGCAACCCAGCACTAGGAAACATCCATACACTCATTCACACCAACACTTATAAACTACGGCCAATTTAGCTAACCCAATTACCCTATAGCGCATCCCCTATAGCGCTCCGGAACTATCTGCTGCTGCTGCTTTCACTAGTATGGCTATAAATGTCATTCAAACTGACAATAATTTGTGCCAGAAAATGCCAGATCCGAAACCTTTGAAATCTGATCCGGCACCTCATTTTATAGTACCCCCTCCTCACTGCCATCCTCCTCCGTCCGCTGTTCACTTTCACTTTATTCCGCGACTCCCCAACCCTCTTTACTTTCGTCCACGACAACCAACCCCCCACCCTGGTTCTTAACTTCCATCTGTGACACGCCTCCGCCATCCAACACCCTGCTATAATCCCCTCTCCCCAACTCCTCTACTTTTATGCGTGGCACCTCTACATCCTCAGGTAACATGCCGGATCCGTTACCCCGATCTGTTCCGGGATGTCGCAATTCACAAATTAAGCACTGCCTGAGGTGATCATAGTCAGTTTTCTGTTGTTCAGCAGCAAGAAATAGCAACCTTTTCTAGCAGATAAATTTCAGGTGTCGATTAGTACAAAAACTATTCTGAAAATCCTATCGCGGGCCGTTGCTTTTATGTAGAACATGACTGAAAACAGCCTTTGTTGGGGTCCTCAATCTGGCAACCGGCCCAAGAGTGCAATACCTAGTTTAACCAATGGTTGTCAAACTTACATACTGCACCATTAAACAAATTACTTCAACTACATGAATTAACTGGTTTCTACTTTTTTGTTTTTAGTAATAAGTTGGAAAAACTTTATTCTTTTCGGTGCAAGTTAAGGTAATTTAAGTCGATCCAATAAGTTGTTATTCTGCGTACAAAATGGTAATAGTTTGATTAAGGAGTTTACATGCCTGTTCTGCCCTTTAATAATGCGACAACAATAGGAATACTCTGCATGTCTTTATTCGGTTTCGGTTTAGTTTGATTATGACTTGAGTCAGATTAAAATAACATTACATGAGCTGATTATATGTAGTTAAGTCGGCTTTTCATTCAGAAAGATCAGGAAAAGGGTTTGGGTAGAGGTATTACATCCAGACTCCTCCTGGGGTCCGTTCTTTGTACGTGGGTTACCTAAATAGCTGGATTTGCTTTTTGACAATTTGACACAATCCAGGATCATTTAGTTCTTTAAAACTCATCTGAGAGTTGGTGTCATAGCAACAGGTCTGGTAGCTTAAACCTGCTCAGGAGGATCAGATCAGGTCATTTCAAGCAGAGGTAATACTCAAAGTATGTACTGAATTCTGAGTAGTAGTATACACTTGGGAAAATGGTAAATAGTTTTTTTAAATTATATAAAAGTTTAACAAATATAACGTTATATTAATTAAACTTATGCAATCTGCACTCCGAGATAAAAGCACAAAGACTGTCAGAGGGTGGTTCTCCTCAAGGGGTTCAAAGAGAACATTTATTAATATGGATATTTTAGATACAAACTCGTACAATTTTAAAGTACCAGCTTTAATACAATTTGTGTAAGATAATAGACATGCACAACTTTCAACACCTTTACTGATATCAACATGCTTTTTTTTAATGTAAAAATAATTTAAACAGCCAGTTATTCCTCACGCTGATTAAGAAACTTGAAGAGGCCTAGGCTACTATAACACAGAAAATCTGCTCTAAATGTAAAACTAAATAAATGCTAAATACTCGACACATGCAATTGTCAAGCCTGCAGCCCACAACAGAGGTGGCCTTACTACAATATTATAGACTGAAAGATCTGCTGTAAATGCTGCTCTCTGAGTGTAAACAAGTGAGCACTGTAAGCAAACTATTGCCGACCGTCGTGTTTAATTTTCGCCGCACTTTGTGACAGGATTGTCTACACACACTAGGCTTTCTGACCTACCGAGTGCATCTGGAGTTGAGAAATGGAGGTTTTTTTTTCTCTTATACGACGTGCGGTATCAAACATTTCACCTCCATTAAACACAGTCGCTGTCTTTCTCCCCTGCGTGTGTGTTTGTTTTTCCTCGATGAAAATCATCGCGTGCCCGAATGGGAACTCCCATTTTTATTCAAACCCTTCCCATTTTCCCTCCCCCGACACTCCCACCCAAACAGAGCTGGACACACCCACTTTCCTGACTTTTTCCAAACTAGAGGTGTGAACACATCCTGCTGAAACGCAGTGGCTTAGCGCAAAATGCGGAGGCCCCCGCAGGAGACAACGCGGGGAAGCGATCACAAATTGAGGAGCGGGGAAGGGAGGGGGGGTGGAGCGACAACGCGGGGAAGCCTTCACAAACTGTGGAGCGATCACAAACCGAAAGCAGCAAGAGCATCAACGTAACCAGAAGTCATTCATTTTCAATGCGAACCGGCAGCGAGAAACAGCGCGGCGCAGCTTCTCCGATGTCAGCGTCGAGGAGAGTTGAAATCAAGTCAACTTTATGGTAATGAGCTATGATACTGTTCGGCGGCAAGCAATCAGAATGAAGTAGTCCACTGCTTGAGAGGAGTTCAGAGAACACAGACCTTTGAACTTTGGTTCCGACCACAGTTGTTCCCAAGAGTTTGATTATTGCGGTTGCCGGATTTTCAATTGTTGAAAATCGCGACGACGCGGGGCCCCCTAATCACGCGGAACCCTTTAATGAAATCAAAAATGCAAAATGTAGACTGAGTATATAGGCTAATGATGGCATTGATCCATTACTATTCAGCTTCACCGTGGCCTTAAGGCCGGATTGTGAAGAGAAGTGGTGAAACAAATCCCACAGAGCCTTAATTTTGAATCTTAGTTCAGCTATTGCCAAATACCAGTCACAATTTAGAATTTATTTTAATTTAATTTGTTAGGAAAGACTTATTTTTATTGGTGTGTGGCCAATTTAAAGGCTAAGTGTGTGTTACAGAGGACTTGTTTTATTATGTACAGTGGCCTATACGTTCATTATGAATATGTTAAAACACGTATAAACGACTCATTCTTGACAAAAGAGCCGTCTGCATGTGCACATTTGAATAATGCCGGGCTGTAATCCGGTTCAGGCTTTTAAAAAGCTGTCAAATCAAAATGTACTTGTCGGGCTCGGGCCCTATCGAGCATAACTTTTATGGCCCGATTACAGCTCTAATCAGGTGATGTCATTACACTGCTGTGCCGTCAGCCAATCATTGCATTGTTAATCATGATTTCGAGGATCGATAGATCTGTCCTTCACAACACACGCAGCGATCTCAGATCAGTATATCCAGTCATTTTAATCTGATTCGCAAGCTTGTTTGAAAAGCCAAATTACCCAGGGATCAGTTATCAAGATTAGTACATCCAGCATCTGTCAAATCTTCTTAGATCATTTAAGCGATGTATGAAGAATGCTCACCATTTCTGTTTGTTGTTATAATTGAAGGCTAAGTGGGCGTGGTTAAGTGTCAGCCCCGCCCAATAACAGACCTAATCTGACAATTTAACTGGAAACAAAGATTTTCAGGTTACAAATAAACAAATGACTAACTTTTTTATCTTAATGACATCAACAGATGAATTGTTCACCACAAAACTAGCAGTGTGTGAGAGAGAGAGTTTTTATTTTTATTGCCATTTCAGCTGATATGGCTATGTCATGGCAAAAAAAAAAAGATCAAGGTTACCACATTTTATAAATACCACTTTTCTATATTTAAAAAAAAAAGTCCTAATAATTAAAAGTCATTAACAGAAATAAATAATACACAACGTAAAATACATAAATAATAATAAGAAGAAGAAGAAGAAGAAGAAGAATGATAATAAAATAAAAATCTAAAACAGTTTAAGGTTTCCTTTTGATAAAATGTCTACAATTTTAGATGGATTCACATTTAAGAAAATTTCACTTAAAGTCTCTCCAGATTAAAATTGTTGTCTGAGAACATTAAAAATGGGGCATTCCACAAGAATATGCTTTACAGTTTGGTTTCTGTTGCAACAAAGACATTCTGGGGGTTCTTCTGCTTTGTGTAAATGTTCATGTGTGAGTCTCGTGTGTCCAATGCGGCATCTTCTATACACAATCTCATCGTGCCTTGACTTAAAAAATAAATTAGATTTTTTTCCTATTTCTTGCTGAATTTAAAAAAGTTTATTTTCTGAGCACTGATCCCATTCTGTTTGCTATTTGTTTATGATATAGCCTTTTATCAATGGCTTTAGATCAGAAGGTGGAATTTTACACTGCTTTAGCTTTCCTGCTAGGGCTGTTTTACTAGCAGTGTGACTCAATATGGCTAGTTTTGATTTCATTTGTACTTTAAGGTCATAAAAAAAAAATGGCATGTACATGGTAGACTTTTAATCAGGGTATTGTCTTAATCATTTAAATCGGAGTATTGATGCATCCATGTAAACATACTCAGTGATGAGGGTCGTGAGGAGTGCAAAGGTCTGGGTCAAAAATCTGTACTCAGGGCTAATAAAGGCCTTGATTCCCTCTTCACGAATCTCCATCCTGTCGCACCGCCCTCCCTCCGACCCGTGTGCTGTTGCTGAGCAACGTGTGGTCGAGTGTTGGCGAGCACGGCTGTTTGTTCCCGCCGAGCTGTGCTGAGAAAAAGGGAAGACACAAATTGGTAAACGGCAGCCGCAGACCCAGGAGGCTGTGGATCAATGTCTGTACAAACAAACTCCATCGCTCCCTCTCTCTCTCTCTGTCTCACTTTCTTTCTTTCACCCTTTCCCTCACCTCTATTTCATCAACTCCATGTTAATGATTTCGTTCGCCAGTTTTAATAATTCAGCTCAGGCAAATGAATTTCTCATCTCAACCAGAATGATCTCTTTCTTCGCATAATCTTAAACAAACAAATATTAAAATGAGAGGAGGCGCGAGGGTGCATTTAGCTTTGCTTTGGGATTTAGGTTTGTGTACCAACTCCCAGTGCGCAGATCAAAACAGACGATGTAAACTCAAATGTTATGGTTTGCTTCGAAACACACTGCTGCTATTCTGAAATGTAAACAAGATAGATTGATTTGGCTGAAGCAGCTGTTGAACTTTGACCTTCACATGGCTGTTTAGTCCATAAGAAGACTGTAGTCCCTTTCACACATACACACCTTTCCAGAAAATGACCGGTAATTTTCCGGAAAGGTGTGTATGTGTGAACAGGCCCTTTTTGAAAATACCGGTAAATTCGTTCTGGTTATTTTCCGGAAAGAGAATTTGTAACATTACCGGTAGTTTGCCGGAATGCTGCGCTGTGTGAATGCAGAAGGAATATTGCCGGAAAGAGCGCGTGCACGTCTAGAACGTGCTGACGTGAGACGTCTGCTTTAGCCAATCAGAACAGTGAGACGCATTCACGTCCGCGCGGTTTATGAGAATAAAAGCCTTTGAATATTTTTCCAGACACCTTTAGCTGCTAGAAATTAATCAGATAACATTCATATGTTCATCTTAATGCCAACCGTGTAAATAATTATCAATAAGATACTTATGATAAGCCTTGTTCGTTTACCTTCAAGCTTTGCGTGTGCCCATGAAACAGCCCATGAGCGCCAGCACACACACATATCATGTACATCTCGACATGTGAAAGTGTTTCTCTATACGTTTTCATCGAAGTTGTTCACAATACTGATACATCCACAGAGTTTGTAATGTAGTCAAATGTTTACGAGCACAAGCGCAGCCGTTTAGAGGTCATTTCTGGTTAATGATGTCAGAATTTACCGGAATTTTGGAATGGATGTGTGAATGCTCTTTTACGGAAAAATTCTGTAACGTCCTCACCTGTGTGAACAACACTTTTTTTAATTTACCGGTAAAGTCGTTCCGGAAATTTTCCATATATTTACCGATATCACTGTGTGAAAGGGGCTAATGCTTTTAAATTTGCTCTATAAAATACTATATATAGCCATCTTGAATAATTAGCCCCGACCCCCCCCCCCCACCCCCCACTGTGTATTTTTTCTACACATACACATCTAAACATAAGTTTAATAACTCCAGACAAATAACAGCTGCTTTCTTTTATCTTTGCCATGATAACAGTACATATTATTTGACTAGATATTATCCAGGATACTTGTATTCAACTTAAAGTGACATTTAGTGACGTAAGTGTCAAAGTCGACGTCAAAATGATGAGCCCTTTTGTGAAATGTTCATTCATTTGTGAATATTTCCCAGGTTTTAAAAGACCAAGGAAATTTTAACTTCACAGTATTTCTAAATTTATTAAAACAGATTTCTTTTAGCTTGGTTGGAATAAGATTTTATGTCTAAAATGAAGACGAAAGAAAATGAATGAATGACAAAAAAAAAATATGTAAAAATATTTAAAAATACACAAAGTTTAAAAGGCAAGTTTATGTTAGGGTTGGGTCGATAGATGATGCCATCGTCCACCGCCAATAGCCAATAGACATCCCGATGCTGAGCCTCCGCCCCTCCCCCATCACAGCAGCAACACACTCACAAAAAATACACACTTGGACCAATTTACACTAATACGTCTTAGTTTTGAAATGGCATTTTAGAATGAAAACAATCCACATCCACACTGGTGTTTCACCTAGCATTTCTGAAAATCTCTCCTTCCACACTACACCACTGAAAATGCACATCACATGACCACACACACACACACACACACACACACACACACACACACACACACACACACACACACACACACACAATGCAGCTCCAGTAGTCTTGAGCACAAAACCCCAGAGAGCAGTGCACGTCGGACCGTTTATCAAGAATGTACCGCTGGATCGCGTCTCACTATAGTTGTTAAACATGATATTTAATTAATCTTGTCTCTATCTAATGACTCCTTGGTCTTTTGAATCTATCAGGTAATGCCGAGTTCAGACTGCGTGATTTTAGCCCCGATTTTGGCTCGCCGACAGGTTTTGAGAAATCGCCGACAAATGCCTGAAATCACAGGCGAATCGCTGCTCGTGCACGTGACTGACAATCACACAGTATGAACGATCAAAGACGCGATCTGAGAGAATCGCTGATGAGTCGCCGATGCCTGTGAGATATTTGGCATGCTAAATATCTGGAGCTGTCGGCGATTCAAATCATGCCGTGTGAAAATAAATTAGTTTATTATCAACGTTGAGGAGAAATGGCTAATTCCCTTTAAACCCAGGTGAGCAAACATGTACATGTTCTACCCCATTAAAGGCTTCTTTCTCATTATGTAGTTAATAACAAAAGATATACTACATGTTTTTGGCTGTGAGACGTAGTTTGGACGAAGTTGTCGGCGATTCTCCCTAGAGTAAAGTCATGCAATGTGAATGTTTGTGTCGCGGAACCATCTTGCAGTGTAAACAAAGCAGCAATGAAACGCTAGCCCAGATAGTCATGCAGTGTGAAAACATCTGTGACACGACTACTTTGAAAATCCTGTAGTCTGAACTCGGCATAACTTGTCACAGCGTCAGTACACTGCTTCAATCTTTCATGCTTGTACTTGGTAATTTTAGTGAAAACCTCAGATACTGTTGGTTGGTTCCAGTTGTTTGTTCACATTTTTTACCAACCAACCGTTTGTCAATGCCATTATAACGACAGATGCCTACAATGATGATGCCATCGTCCATCGCGATGTTTCACATTAGACATAATACGTCAGCTTGCATCATTAAGACTGCATCCAGATACTACTGAAACACCTCCATTGATTGAAATAATCAAAGTTTCAGCTTCCAAAACTTCAAGCAAATGTAAAATGTAAACTCACAGTAAATAACAAGGTATGATTTACCATATCAGTCTGAGTCAGACTCTGAACATGTGGATGAACATATGGAGCCAACTTTGCAAAAAAATGCTTTATAATGGTACCTTTTTAGTTGCGCAACTATATGTAAAAACACGACACAAAAACTCACTGAAGTCAAGTCTTCTCTCATAGCATCTGCTTTAGGGCAACATAAAGCTAATATTTTAAAATTGCGGTGTAGTCTTTGAGGGGATTTGGGGTTTTTTGTACTGTGATTGTCTTTACTCCTTTATATTGGATTTCTGTCCATTGCCAGCAGGCACAGGACTTCAACCTGACATCAAATTCACATTATACCACAACGTCGTGGGGATGTTGCATTTTGATTGAAAATGAAAATCAGGTTGACACCAGAACCAATCGTCAGGTCGAAATTGTTAAACATTCGACCTAAAATCAACCAATCTCATTGTCATAGGGCCCGTACCAGCAAGCAGCACCCCTGGTGACTTCACTAGCTACACTGAGTGTATTGTGCCTGACATTGCCACACTGAGGTGTGTAGACTCAGCTCACATCATCAAGGCGGCATCCAGATTCTATTGGAACACCTCCATTGTGTGTCAGAAATGAAACAATCAAACTTTCAGCTTCCAAAACTACAAGTAAACACAAACGGTTAATAATGAAGCATGTTTTACCATATCAGTCTGAGTCAGAATCTGAACATGTGGATGAACATATGGAGCTAACTTAGCAAAAAATGCTTCACAATGGTACCTTTTTAATTGCGCAACTATCTGTAAAAACACATCATCTTCACAACATGACCACACTAAAACTCACTGAAGTCAAGTCTTCTCTCTTAGCATCTGCCAATGAGCCCCATTATGCAAATATTTGAAACTGTGGTGTAGTCTTTGAGGGGATTGGGGGGGATGGGGTTGGACTGTGATTGTCTTTATTGCTTTATATTGTATTTTTGTCCATTGCTAGCAGGCAGAAGACTTCAACATGACGTCAGATTGACGTTGTTTCCCAGCGTTATGGGGACGTTGCATTTTGTTTGAAATAAAAATCAGGTTGACGTCAGAACCCAGTATTAGGCTGTTGGTTGAAGATGGTGGCTCATCGTTGGATATTGGTCACTTTCTAACACAACCTAAAATCAACATCATTTCAAGTTGTAATTGGATGTCATTAGATGCTGGCTAGACATTCAATTTTGGTCACCTAACGTCATGACCTAAATCTAACCTAATATTAACGTCTTATGATGTTGAGTGTCTGCTGCGTTTCTGGAATGTTCAGAATGACTTTGCAGATGACCCATAGCACAGTATTATGAAAGCAGTCTAAAATAGAAAGTAATATATAACACTTGCCACAACCTCAGCACTAAAATGAAAGCTGACAGCAAGACCACAACTGAACAGTAATAAGGTCAGGTCAACCCAAAAATCAGATTGATGTCAGAACCCAACATCATGGCGACATTTGTGTCAAACATCCAACCTATAATCAACCAAATATCAACGTCTAATGATGTCACAGCTTGATGTTGTTTGGATGTTACCAATATGGCGTCTATAAGAAGTTGGATTTTGGTTGCCATACCTGACAAATGAATGTCAGTATTTGACGTCAACATGACATTGGTTTAAGATGTTGGCTCAACGTTGGATTTTGGCCACTTTCCAAAACAACCTAAAATCAACCAAATATCAACGACTAATGAAGTAACAGCTTGATGTTGTTTGGACGTTACCAATTTGACGTCTATAAGATGCTGGATTTTGGTTGCCATAGTTGAAGAACGTCAGTATTATCAGTATTGGCTCAACGTTGGATATTGGTCACTTTCCAACACAACCTAAAATCAACCAAATATCAATGACTAATGAAGTCACAGCTTGATGTTGTTTAGACGTTACCAATTTGACGTCTAAGATGCCGGATTTTGGTTGCCATAGCTGAAGATTGTCAGTATTCGGCATTATGATGTTGGTTTAAGATGTTGGCTCAACGTTGGATATTGGTCACTTTCCAACACAACCTAAAATCAACCAAAAATCAACATCATTTGAAGTTGTAATTGGATGTCATTAGATGCTGACTAGACATTAAATTTTGGTCACCTAACGTCATGACCTAAATCTAACCTAATATTAACGTCTTATGATGTTGAGTGTCTGCTGCGTTTCTGGAATGTTCAGAATGACTTTGCAGATGACTCATAGCACAGTATTATGAAAGCAGTCTAAAATAGAAAGAAACTTGCCACAACCTCAGCGCTAAAATGAAAGCTGACAGCAAGACCACAACTGAACAGTAATAAGGTCAGGTCAACCCAAAAATCAGATTGATGTCAGAACCCAACGTCAGGCTGACATTAATGTCAAACATCCAACCTACAATCAACCAAATATCAACGTCTAATGATGTCACAGCTTGATGTTGTTTGGATGTTACCAATATGACGTCTATAAGATGTTGGATTTTGGTTGCCATACCTGACAAATGAATGTCAGTATTTGACGTCAACATGACATTGGTTTAAGATGTTGGCTCAACGTTGGATTTTGGCCACTTTCCAACACAACCTAAAATCAACCAAATATCAACAACTAATGAAGTCACAGCTTGATGTTGTTTGGACGTTACCAATTTGACGTCTATAAGATGCTGGATTTTGGTTGCCATAGTTGAAGAACGTCAGTATTATCAGTATTGGCTCAACGTTGGATTTTGGCCACTTTCCAACACAACCTAAAATCAACCAAATATCAATGACTAATGAAGTCACAGCTTGATGTTGTTTAGACGTTACCAATTTGACGTCTAAGATGCCGGATTTTGGTTGCCATAGCTGAAGATTGTCAGTATTCGGCATTATGATGTTGGTTTAAGATGTTGGCTTAACGTTGGATATTGGTCACTTTCCAACACAACCTAAAATCAACCAAAAATCAACATCATTTGAAGTTGTAATTGGATGTCATTAGATGCTGACTAGACATTAAATTTTGGTCACCTAACGTCATGACCTAAATCTAACCTAATATTAACGTCTTATGATTTTGAGTGTCTGCTGGGTTTCTGGAATGTTCAGAATGACTTTGCAGATGACCCATAGCACAGTATTATGAAAGCAGTCTAAAATAGAAAGAAACTTGCCACAACCTCAGCGCTAAAATGAAAGCTGACAGCAAGACCACAACTGAACAGTAATAAGGTCAAGTCAACCCAAAATTCAGATTGATGTCAGAACCCAACGTCAGGCTGACATTAATGTCAAACATCCAACCTATAATCAACCAAATATCAACGTCTAATGATGTCACAGCTTGATGTTGTTTGGATGTTACCAATATGACGTCTATAAGATGTTGGATTTTGGTTGCCATACCTGACAAATGAATGTCAGTATTTGACGTCAACATGACATTGGTTTAAGATGATGGCTCAACATTGGATTTTGTCCACTTTCCAACACAACATAAAATCAACCAAATATCAACGACTAATGATGTCACAGTTTGATGTTGTTTGGAAGTTACCAATTTGACGTCTATAAGATGCCGGATTTTGGTTGCCATAGTTGAAGAACGTCAGTATTCTCAGTATTGGCTCAACGCTGGATATTGGTCACTTTCCAACACAACCTAAAATCAACCAAAAATCATCATTTGAAGTTGTAATTGGATGTCATTAGATGCTGACTAGACAATAAATTTTAGTCACCTAACATCATGACCTAAATCTAACCTAATATTAACGTCTTATGATGTTGTGTGCCTGCTGGGTTTCTTGAATGTTCAGAATGACTTTACAGATGAACCATGGTTTAATAAAAGCAGTCTAAAATAGAAAGAAATATATAACACTTGCCACAACCTCAATGCTAAAATGAAAGCTGACAGCAAGACCACAACTGAACAGTAATAAGGTCAGGTCAACCCAAAATTCAGATTGATGTCAGAACCCAACCTCAGGCTGACATTAATGTCAAACATCCAACCTACAATCAACCAAATATCAACGTCTAATGATGTCACAGCTTGATGTTGTTTGGATGTTACCAATATGACGTCTATAAGATGTTGCATTTTGGTTGCCATAGCTGAAAAAATGAATGTCAGTATTTGACGTCAACATGACGTTGGTTTAAGATGTTGGCTCAACATTGGATTTTGGCCACTTTCCAACACAACATAAAATCAACCAAATATCAACGACTAATGAAGTCACAGCTTGATGTTGTTTGGACGTTACTAATTTGACGTCTATAAGATGCTGGATTTTGGTTGCCATAGTTGAAGAACGTCAGTATTCGGCGTTATGACGTTGGTTTAAGATGTTGGCTTAACGTTGGATATTGGTCACTTTCCAACAACCTAAAATCAACCAAAAATCAAAATCCTTTGAAGTTGTAATTGGATGTGATTAGACGCCGACTAGACATTAAATTTTGGTCACCTGATGTCACGACCTAAATCTAACCTAATATTAATGTCTTATGATGTTGTGTGCCTGCTGGGTTTCTGGAATGTTCAGAATGACTTTACAGCCGAACCATAGTAAATGAAAGCAGTCTAAAAAAGAAAGAAATATAAAACACTTGCCACAACCTCAGCGCTAAAAGGAAAGCTGACAGCAAGACCACAACTGAACAGAAATGAAGTTTAAAAAAATAAAATAAAATGTTTGCCTGCGTCTGTGTTCAGTGTTTACCATCCTCCTAACATTTCCTCAACACAAAAGCATCATTTATACACACTGATCGAATTCCAGCAATCATTCTGGGAAACAAACACATGAAAACAGTACCAACAGTTTCACCACAACAATCTTGATGGCTATAAACAAGAATATTTCTGCCACATCATTACGCTTTGGAGCTATCCAGGTCAGGCAGGATGCTAGTCTAGTCAACTAGACGTGTTTTTCTGTTCCACAACTGATCCAAATGGCTTCAGATCCCAACTGATGAAACCATTTGGATGTGTGCTGAAACATCTTGAGTTGCAGAAAAACATGCCCAGTTGACTAACTACTTTAGCAAGGTTAAAAGACGCTCGATTCGTATTGGCTGTAGCAAACGGTCACATATGGGATGGTAAAAATCTGCTCTCGCTTCAGGAACACAGATGCTTAATGACGGTCTGCGTTTATGAAACCAAAGTTTACCAATCAAAAAGTTACTTGAAGATTATGCAGGATTCATGTGCAGTGCTCAAGGAAAGTTTTGCTTGAGACTAGTACACTGAGAAAAAACAGATTCATAAGAATGACAAAAAAATGTTTTGCGCTTAACAGAGGAGTGGCGTCAGCCAATAAAAAGTCAGCAATTAGCTACTGTCTGAGCCAGTGTATTTGCATACAGCAATCTGATTGGCTGACTCTTCCATTGGTGCTTAAAGTTGAGAAAGTCCCAAGTTCTGCAGCGAGCAACGACACTGAAGCAGCGCCTGCATATCCACAATGCAGTTTGACAACGCCTGACGTCACCTATTCAAAGTGAATGGGAAGCGCTAACACTGACGCCCCGTGTGAATGAGGCGCAAGATTAGCCTTGAAGTTCACTGAACTCTCCGTTGTTTACTGAGTGTAACGCATAAAGGGACACTAGAGTATTTTTAAAGTCATAAAAATATGTCAATTCATCAGGAGATCGCTCATATGTCAGCTTATAAACAGAACAGCTGATCTTTGTAGCTTTAAAACATTCCAGTGTCCCTGTATCTGTGTTTACACTCAGTAAACAGTGGTGAGTTTGGTGAACTGATGACCTTCACAGCCAGTCAAAGACATTTCTGTTGAGCAGGTGGACAACGACAAATCAGTGCCGCTTAAGAACGTGCTCAACAGTGCTCAAATGTTAGCAGGAAATGGGCGTTTTTAAAATTTCAGTACTGATTGGGATCGAATTCTAGTATTGTGGCAACGCAGTGCAGATTTTTTTTATGTTATTAAGCAACATCACAAGAAAATGCACTGTTTACATGAATATCAGCATCTAAATGTGATACTGGTTTTGAGCAAATGTTCACCAAACAAGAAACCAATGTTAAGCAATGATAAGCAGCTTTTTCAATAGCATAACATTTATGCACTTATAATTGTAGCTTAAATGTATTTTATAGTTTATATTTAGTTAAGACGCTATCTTCAAAACAGTAAATGTGGCTCTTTAAGATGAATCTGAACCCTTCAAAGCTATGTTGGTCTTGACTTCCACGTTTTTTTTTATCATACCAATGCTTCCACCTAAATGAATGTTACTGAAATAGATGTCTTGTGAAAGCGGTCTCTGTGACAACCCAAGACTCTGAAAACAGAATGAAAAAATGTCAAGTGGTGTGGGTTGCGCTTTTTTTTTTTTTTTTTTTTGCCAATTAGAAAATGAGCAGAAATAGAAATAGTCTGTTTCATTGTAATCGTTTCTGAATCATTCACACAATCACTGACCTGTCTTTGGAAAAGCAAAAAATAGCTGGAAAATTAAATTACATGTGAATTAACTTTTGAAATGATACACAGCAAGAATGTGTTGCACTGATCAAAACTTTCACATGGTTAAAAATTCTAGTTCAAATAAAATCTGATAAAATAAAGATTTTGTTCATATAAAGTGTAGCAAATATAGCAGGAGCATTGTTTTCAACACTTATAACAACAACAACAATAATAATAATAATAATGATGTGTTTCCCAATATTGGGTTGTGACTGAAAGGGCATATGCTGCATAAAAACATATACTGGAATAGTTGGCACATTTACAGGGATTTTCACGCACAACCATCTCTAGGGTTTACAGAGAATGTTCCGAAAGAGAAAATATCCAGTGAGCGGCAGTTCTGTGGGTGCAAATGTCTTGTTGATGCCAGAGGTCAGAGGAGAATGGCCAGACTGGTTCAACCGAGCTCTGCAGAAGAGCATCTCTGAACACACAACACGTCCAAACTTGAGGCGGATGGGCTACAGCAGCAGAAGAACACACCGGGTGCCACTCCTGTCAGCTAAGAACAAGAAACTGAGGCTACAATTCACACAGGCTCACCAAAACTGGACAATTGAAGATTGGAGAAACGTTGCCTGTTCTGATGAGTCTCCATTTCTGCTGCGATATTCAGATGGTCGGGTCAGAATTTGGCATCAACAACATGAAAGCATGGATCTATCCTGCCTTGCATCAACGGTTCAGGCTGGTGGTGGTGGTATAATGGTGTGGGGGATATTTCCTTGGCACACTTTGAGACTATAACCAATTGAGCATTGTGTCAACCCCACAGCCTACCAGAGTATTGTTGCTGACCATGTCCATCCCATTATGACCACAGTGTACTCATCTTCTGATGGCTACTTCCAGCAGGAGAATGCACCATGTCATAAAGTCCGAATCATCTCAGACTGGTTTCTTGAACATGACAAGGAGTTCACTGAGCTCAAGTGGCCTCCACAGTCACCAGAACTTAATCCAAGAGAGGACCTTTGGGATGGGGTGGAATGGGAGATTGGCAGCATGGATGTGCACCCGACAAATCTGCAGCAACGGTGTGATGCTATTATGTCAGTATAGAGCAAAATCTCTGAGGAATATTTCCAGTACCTTGTTAAATCTATGCCATGAAGTTCTGAAGGCAAAAGGGCAACCAACTAGTAAGGTGTATATATATATATATATATATATATATATATATATATATATATATATATATATATATATATATATATATATATATATATATATATATATATATATATACACATATATATATATATATATATGTGTATATATATATATATATATATATATATATATATATATATATATATATATATATATATATATATATATATATATATATATATATATATATACACATATATATATATATACACATATATATATATACACATATATATATATATATATACATATACAGTTGAAGTCAGAATTATTAGCCCCCTTCAATTTTTTTTTCTTCTTTTTTAAATATTTTCCAAATGATGTTTAATAGAGCAAGGAAATTTTCACAGTATGTCTGATAATATTTTTTTCTTCTGGAGAAAGTCTTATTTGTTTTATTTCAGCTAGAATAAAAGAAGTTTTGAATTTTTTATTAATCATTTTAGGGACAAAATTATTAGCCCCTTTAAGCTATATTTTTTCTCGATAATCTACAGAACAAACCACTGTTATACAATAACTTGCCTAATTCCCCAAACCTGCCTAGTTAACTTCATTAACCTAGTTCAGCCTTTAAATGTCACTTTAAGCTGTATAGAAGCGTCTTGAAAAATATCTAGTAAAACATTATTTACAGTCATCATGGCAAAGATAAAGTAAATCAGTTATTAGAAATGAGTTATTAAAACTATTATGTTTAGAAATGTGCTGAAAAAATCTTCTCTCCATTAAACAGAAATTGGGGGAAAAATAAACAAGCGGTCTAATAATTTAGGGGGGCTAATAATTCTGACTTCAACTGTGTGTGTATGTATATATATATATATATATATATATATATATATATATATATATATATATATATATATGTGTGTGTGTGTGTGTGTGTGTGTATGTATGTATGTATGTATGATTGTATATATATATATATATATATATATATATATATATATATATATATATATGCTTTTTAAGTTAGAATTATTCACCTTTCTGTAAATCTTTTGCTTTTTTTTATATTTCCTAAATGATCAACAGAGCAAGGAAATTTTCACAGTATTTCCTTTAATATTTCCTCTTCTGGAGAAAGTATTTTTTTTTTATTTCGGCTAGAATAAAAGCGGTTTTTAATAGTTTTAAATCATTTTAAAAGGTCAATATTTTTGTCTAATTATTACCCTAACTTGCCTAATTAACCTAGTTAGGCCTTTAAAGTCACTTTAAGCTGAATACTAGTATCTTGAAAAAGTTATTAAAAATGAGTTATTAAAAACTATTTTGTTAAAAAATATATTAATAAATATTATTTCCGTTAAACAGAAAATGAGAAATAATATATTAATGTATTGACCTTATTCTAAAATGCGGAAGTGCGGCTGTTTTCTCGATTGTCTTAGAACTTCCGATTCAGTCGCCTATGGGAGAAATGACTAGGAATAATAAACGGCAGAAAACGGTCAAACTACTTGCTCAACAAACAAATGCTTGCATGACTATACAGACCAAGTAGAATAATATAACAAGAAAATATCAAATTGCAACATCAAGCAGCGTAACGAGCAGTTTTTAATGTCTAAAAATGAATGGAAGTGAATGAGAGCGGAAGTCTCGAGCCAAAAAGACTCAAATGGCAGCGCCCGCTCGTCGGCGGAGAACAAGGTCAATATTATAAAGTCTTTGAGCCCCTTAACACTTTAGCATTATAGCTGTCACTTCAGACTAGCTTTTTAAGTGTCATCATAAATCGATAAACTAATAAATAATGTCTAAATAAGTAATGAATGTTACTGCACCATGTTTTTCTAAAGAATATGCATCAATACCAGATGGTTTTGTAAAAAAAAAAAAAAAAGTCGTAGTATTATTTATATCCAACTCCCCCACCCTCACTATTATCAATCTGTCTCTGCGAGTTAAAAACATCGTAATTATTATTTTCTTTTCTGTCCTTATTAGTCAACTTTCCTTGTCAGACTTCTCCCGTCTCCAATAACATGTTGTGATCATGTGTTAGGCCAAACTGCCTGGATCCCATATGCGCTGTAACGGGGCCTGAGTGCTTCCACGTGCCAGAAGCAGACTCCAGATAAACACACAGAGAGAAGGAGATTGTGAGAGTGAAAAGTCTCGCTGGCTGCTTGTGTTGATGAAGGCAGAAGCACAGCAGCTCTAAACATCTGCCAAATGCTGAAGGCCAGAGGCTCTCCGTGATCCTCAAAGCCGCACAGCATGCCATAAATTACTGCTTCAACACTTCATAGCAATTAGCCTCGAATCGCTGAAATGCTCTGAGTGGAATTTATTATGTTTATCAGAAGAGGAAAAATATGGAAGGATAAAAGGTGATAAAGGAGGTGTGTAATGTGTGAATTTAAAATGACACCACACTGACACCTGTAAAGAAAAACCCTACATAAAATCTAATGTGATAGCATTATGAATAAGCAGTCGACTAACGTTAATGTGTACTGGCATGCTCAAAAAATATGCTTCAATATGAGGCATCATTATATTGTGGTTAGGGATGCAACTGTTAACCGATTTCACTATTAACCCCGCTTTAATTAGTCACGATTAATTAATCATGAAGGCTTCAACACCGTGTTTCTGCATGGAACAAAACTGCGGCAACTAAAAGTTATGCTAACTGAGTGCTAGTTTGAAGTTCCAAGTTTGTACACCATGCACACTGGATTAACCTTGGCTGAGGCTATTTACTAAGGGCCAGTCACATATCGCCTTCTTTGCCCACACAAGTTTGTTATTTCCAATGGAGGCGCGTGACTTGCATATAAGGAGTGACGGACTCGTGCTTTCTAAACGCACCTGCTAGTTACCTACTAGTAGCACGTTCGCCTCACAGCAAGAAGGTCGCTGGGTCACTGGTTCGATCCTCGGCTCAGTTGGCGTTTCTGTGTGGAGTTTGCATGTTCTCCCTGCGTTCGCGTGGGTTTCCTCCGGGTGCTCCGGTTTCCCCCACAGTCCAAAGACATGTGGTACAGGTGAATTGAGTATAGGCTAAATTGTCCGTAGTGTGTGTGTGTGTGTGTGTGTGTGTGTGTGTGTGTGGATGTGGATGTGGATGTTTCCCAGAGATGGGTTGCGGCTGGAAGGGCATCCGCTGCGTAAAAACTTGCTGGATAAGTTGTCGGTTCATTCCGCTGTGGGGACTGGACTAAGCAGACAAAAAATTGAATGAATGGGTGAATGATCAAAAGGTTCAGCACACTTTGAATACATTTCTTCACTGTAAAAGTGAAATACTTAGCTTAACATTAGACAAATACTACTTATTCATTTTTAACTTAATTTTATTTATTTTAATTTAACTTTATTTTAAGTTGATTTATTAATTTATTTTAAATTAAATAATTTAAAATTTATTTATTAATATGTTTTCATTTAATTTAATTAATAAATTTATTTAAATGTATTTATTTATATATTTTATTTATATATAAAATTTATATTTATTTATATATAAAAAAATTTTGTTTATTTGCATTTAATTTTTTTATTTTCATTTAATAAAATTTATATTGATTTATTTAAATTTCATTTATTTATTTTAATTTATTCTTAATTTATTTGCATTTAATTTATTTATTTTCGTTTATTTAAAATTTATATTATTTACATTTTATTTATTTATTTTATTTATATGTATTTAAACTATTTATTTATTTTTATTTATTCAAATTTATATCAATTTATTTAAAGTTTATTTACGAATTGTAATTTTATTCAATTTTATTAATTTAAAATGTATTTATTTATTTATTTATTTATTTAATTGACATTTATTTTCAGTGTCAATTATTTTTAAGTCCAAAGAGAATTGGACTATTGTTTGTTTTTTATTATTGTTTTGTGTTGTATTATTTGGTCACTGAGCAACAATAAACACTTAAAAATAAGGAGTTTTCTTGCGATTTTTCTCAACTAGCAGTGTTTTGAAATTATATCGAATATGTAATAATTGTGAATTTCCCTCAGACTATAACCGCACAACCAAAATCTATAATTGTTGCATTTCTAATTGTGGTAAATTACCATATGCAAAAACCCAAACTGTAGCTATTTTTTCATTAATATTTATATTCTGCAATGATGCATCAATGATAAATTAAATTTACTCACCCTCAGGTGGTTATGGTCTCAACAAGGGTACTGGAAATATTCCTCAGAGATTTTGCTCTATACTGACATGATAGCATCAAGCAGTTGCTGCAGATTTGTCGGCTGCACATCCATGATGCCAATCTCCCATTCCACCACATCCCAAAGGTGCTCTATTGGGTTGGAATCTGGTGACTGCGGAGGCCACTTGAGTACAGTGAACTCATTGTCATGTTCAAGAAACCAGTCTGAGATGATTCACGCTTTATGACATGGTGCATTCTCCTGCTGCAACTCGCCATCAGAAGATCATGGTCATAAAGGGATGGACATGGTCAACAACAACACTTGGGTAGGCTGTGGTGTTGACACGATGCTCAGTTGGTACTAATGAGCATTTTTCATGAGTTCTTTTTCAGACCATTCTCGGTAAACCCTAGAGATGGTCGTGTGTGAAAATCCCAGTAAATCAGCAGTTTCTGAAATACTCAGACCAGCAACCATGCCATGTTCAAAGTCACTTAAATCACCTTTCCTTCCCATTCTGATGCTCGGTTTGAACTGCAGCAGATTGTCTTGACCATGTCTACATGCCTTGATGCATTGAGTTGCTGCCATGTGATTCGCTGATTAGAAATTTGCGTTAACAAGAAGTTGGACAGATGTACCTAATAAAGTAGCCGGTGAGTGTATATTTACTAAGAAATGGATAAAATATTCATTTTTTAAAATGGGGCACTCATTTATGTATATCACATTATGAACATATCATATGCTATATGTATGAGCACTGTATATCAATATTTAGCTTTGTTTATATTTTTTATTTGATATGCGTGCACGTGCGTGCGTGCGTGTATATATACACTAAGCAACAACTATTTTATTTCATTGCTTTTATGCACCTAATCACAATAAATCACAATTCATTGTCTGACAGCACTCATTTAAGCATAACAAAATAGTCTCTGCAGTTCCTACACAGGAGTTTCATAATATTCAAAGCTATAAAATTTGTAAAGCTGCTCTGAAACTATAATTGTGAAAAGTGCCATTCAAAAACTTAAATTGAGCTGAATTGAACGACTTAAAAGAAATAAAGGTGCAGTGTTAGCGGAATCATCTCTTGGTCTTTATCCTGATGTCTAAACATGAGCTGAACAGGTTACCCTACATAACCCCACTGCATCTTTCCCTCCTGTCATTTCAAGCTCAATAAATTATCAGATGTGCGTGTGTGTGGGGAGTTTATGAGTGCAAGAAACACAGAAGCAGAGACCTGGAAGGCGAAGAGGCCGACCGGACTCAGAATCCAGCCAGAACCTAGCTGACATTTTGATAATGAACTCATCTCATCAGTCAGAGAGATGGCACACACACACACACATACACCACACACACACACACACACACACACACACACACACACACAGATACAAGTATGCTTTTAATAAGCCATGTCTATTAAAGATCACGATCACAAAGGGAGGCAGCATCTGTACTAAAAGACAAGGAAAAGAAGAGTGGTGGCATGGTGGCTCAGTGGTTAGCACTGTGACCTAACAAGGTGGTCACTGGTTCAAGTCCTAGCTGGATCAGTTGGCATTTCTGTGTGGAGTTTGCATGTTCTCCCTGTGTTGGTGTGGGTTTCCTCCGGGTGTTCCGGTTTCCCCTACAGTCCAAACACATGCGCTATAGGTGAATTGAATGAACTAAATTTGCTGTATTGTATGGCTGTTTCCCAGTACTGGGTTGCAACAGGAAGCGCATTCACTGCGTAAAACATATGTTGGAATAGTTGGTGGTTTATTCCACTGTGGCAGCCCCTGATAAATCAGAGACTAAGCCAAAGGCAAATGAAAAGCAGAGCTAGAAATATCCACTCTCAGCATCCCAGTGAAGACTAACCGGCACATGCCAACAGCCAAACCCTGACCTTTGACATACACTTAGATTGCTGATCTGCAATCAGTCTACAGGCAGACAGCATGCACGCAGTAGTGTACATAAAGATGCCCTTTAATGCTACATTTTAGCTAATACGGGGTTGCATGTATTTTTCTTCATTGTTTTTCAATTAATATCAATAAAATAAAATTTGTTCTATTATTGCAACATTTATTTTCTAGCATTACAACACTTTTGCATTTAAATAATTCTAATTTAAGAATAATAATGATAATTTAATTCTAGTCATTTATTTATTTTGATTTGCAGCTGCTTTACTAATGTCCACCCCAAAAAAATAAATAAATAAATAAAACTGCATTTTGAATTGAGTTAATAATATCAGAAATGCGAGACAGCTACTGTAAAACAAGCACATATCTAGAAAAAAAAAGTCATCTGCAAATGTTTACAATACATTAATAATAAAGCATTGCATTATACTGTAATCCCAACAGATATACACTGACCTGCCACTTTATTAGGTACACCTTACTAGTACCGGGCTGTTGGACCCCCTTTTGCCTTCAGAACTGCCTTAATCTTTCGTGGCATAGATTCAACAAGACACTGGAATCATTCTTCAGGGATGCTTCATGATAGCATCACGCAGTTTCTGCAGATTTGTCGGCTGCACATCCATGATGTGAATTCCCCATTCTACCACATCCCAAACGTGCTCTATTGGATTGAGTTCTGGTGACTGTGCAGGCCATTTGAGCACAGTGAACTCATTATCATGTTTAAACCAGTCTGAGATGACTTGCGCTTTAAGACATGGAGCGTTATCCTGCTGGAAGTAGCCATCTGAAGATTATGGTCAAAGGGATGGACATGGTCAGCAACAATACTCGAGTAAGCTGTGGCATTGACACGATGCTCAATTGGTACTAATAGGCCCAAACTGTGCTAAGAAAATCCCTCACACCATTACACCACCAGCAGCCTGAACCATGATACAAGGCAGGATGGATCCATGCTTTTATGTTGTTGATGCCAGATTCTGACCCGACCATCCCAATGTGGCAGCAGAAATGGAGACTCATCAGACCAGGCAACGTTTCTCCAATCTTCTATTGTGCAGTTTTGGTGAGCCTGTGTGAATTGTAGCCTCAGTTTCCTGTTCTTAGCTGACAGGAGTGGCACCCGGTGTGTTCTTCTGCTGCTGTAGCCCATCCGCCTCAAGGTTGGACGTGTTGTGTGTTCAGTGATGCTCTTCTGCAGACCTCGGTTGTAACGAGTGCTTATTTGAGTTACTGTTGCCTTTCTATCAGCTGGAACCAGTCTGGCCATTCTTCACTGACATCGACAAGGCATTTACGCCTACAGAACTGCCAATCACTGGATATTTTCTCCTTTTCAGACCATTCTCTGTAAACCTAGAGATGGTTTTGTGTGAAAATCCCAGTAGATCAGCAGTTTCTGAAATACTCAAGCCTGTCTGGCACCAATAACCATGCCACGTTCAAAAGTCACTTAAATAACCTTTCTGATGCTTGGTTCAAACTGCAGCAGATCATGTCTACATGCCTAAATGCCCAGAGTTGCTGCCATGTGATATGCTGATTAGAAATTTGTGTTACGAGCAGTTGGACAGGTGTACCTAATAAAGTGGCCAGTGAGTGTTTACACGCATGTACAATATTAGCTATATATATATACACACACACACACACACACACACACACACACACACACACACACACACACACACACACACACACACACACACACACACACACACACACACACACACACACATACATACATACATACATATATATATATATATATATATATATATATATATATATATATATATACACATATATATATACATATATATATACATATATATATATATACATATATATATACATATATATATATACATATACATATATACATATACATATACATACACACACACACACACACACACATACACGCATATATATACACATACATATATACACACACATATATATACACACATACATACACATATATATATATATACACATACACACATATATATATATATATATATATATATATATATATATATAAATCACTATTTAAATCATTTTTAGCTTGCATCACACAATTTTAACTTCTAAAATTAAAATGAAATGTTTTGTACTTAAAGACTTTTATATTGCCAAAAAAAAGTTTAATTAAACAAATAATAAAACTTTTTTATTTTTATAACAACACATATACAGGATTATTTTTTTCGTCGTGTGAATTCTGCACTGGTCTGATCTTGAGTGAAAATGAAAGCATTAATTATTTACAACTAACAGAAAAAAAGGGGGAAAAAAAGAGTGACTGAAATACCTGAGATGAAATGAAGCTCATGTCTGATTGACTGCATACCATCAAACTGACCTTGGCTAGAACGCATGCTGCACTTCAGAGTGTGTGAGTGAGTCAGAGTGTGCACAAAGGTGACCTGATGTTCCAGTTTACAAACACACCTGTCCTTGAATCTTCCTTTCTTTCCTCAGGCGTCTCCATAGCAACAGGTAAGGTATGCCTAGGTGTGTGATGACAGCAGGTAAGAGCGATTCGGCACCTCGCAGAACATTTCAATCCACTCGTCTCACATCAATGACAGCCACACAGTCATCAAGAATTGATGACACTCAAACAGTCTTCACACTGCGGATACACACACCATAAGCAATTCATGTGTGATGTACAGTATAGCACGTGCATATATTCAATCAATTCAAGTTCATGTTGGTGGCACGGTGGATCAGTGGTTAGAACTGTCGCCTCACAGCAAGAAGGTCACAGGTTCGAGTCTCGGCTGGGTCAGTTGGCATTTCTGTGTGGAGTTTGCAAGTTCTCCCTGTGTATGTGTGGGTTTCCTCTGAGTGCTCCGGTTTCACCCACAATCCAAACACATGCTATAGGAGAGTTGAATAAACTAAATTGGACTTAGTGTATGAGTGTGTGAGTGATTGAGTGTGTATGGGTGTTTTCCAGTACTGGGTTGCAGCTGGAAGGGCATCCGCTGTGTAAAACATATGCTGGAATACTTGGCAGTTCATTCCAATGTGGCGAACCATGATAAATAAGGGACTAAGCAGAAGGAGAATGAATGACACCAAACCAAAGTTTAAAGGTCATCATTTTGCTTAGGTCTCCAATCTGCCATTGATAAGATCACTTTAGTATGGAGCATCACATTACTCAGAAATGATTATAAAAGGTTTGTCTTTTGAAATGTGTATTTGAAAGGACGTGGCAAATGCTAGATCATTTTCTCTACACAGGATCCAAAGCTTTCAAGAAGAGACGCTCGTCTCTGGGGTTTATGTTTCATGTTTTATAACAGCGTTTGCTTTAATTGGACCACGACTCTTCATACCTTTCAAGTTTCCTCTGTACCTGTCTTCACTCCTGAATACTGAGATAAAACACACATTTGTATTTTACTGCTTCAAGGATTAAAAGATAGAGATGTTGTAAAAGAGAGAAATATATATATATTCGTCTGTTTCTTCAACTCTACCAACAAAACTTTTAAAGATAAACCAAAACCAGTTAAAGGGATAGTTCACACTATAATGAAAATTGAGTATGGACACCAATATTCAGATTTTAATGCGGTTAAGACAATACTCTGATTAAAATTCTACCATGTAAACAGCGATTTTTGATTACTTTAATCCAATTAAGGTCATAATCGAAATAAAGTGGCATTTATGTTACGAACCCCAGTTTTTTTTAAAGGGTCACGAAACACCAAAACACATTTTTTGAGCTGTTGACAGTTGTATATGTGTCCCACACTGCTAAAAACACTATTAGGACATCTATATTTCACTAAAAAGTGTAAATTGGTTGTTTTTGCGTTATTTCAAGCAAATTTGTACTTCCTGTTTGAAACGAATTTTTGAAGCTGCGTCACGGTCATGAGATAATAGCGTGTATTCCAGCGTGCAGACTGGGCGTCTGTGCCAGAGTGAGTCTTATTACGTCTTACAGTGTGCTGCATTAATGCATGAGTAAGGCTTGGTTCAAACCAATCAGCGCGCTCTATTGTGCAACTTCATTAATATTCATTAGTGTCACCGTGTTTACGCCACAAAGACGCCACGTTGTGTTGGCAAAACAAGCGTGAAGTGTTGCTTTTATAGTTTGCTGCCGTTAAGTTTCGTTTTCATTTTCTCTCTGTGAGAGCTCAGCTGGAGTCACACGTGGATTAACAGTGTACGCGACGCTCGACAACAATAACTTACGTGTCTGAGGTTTATTGTTTACCTGAGAGCTGTTCTCATCTGCAAACGCTGAAATCTGAATTCGCTTGTAGTATTCTCTCCATAAAGACGCGGCTCTAGTTGCTGGTGATTGTCCTGTCTCTACAGATTTGGTAAGTGAGCGACCCGTGCTCTTTGTTTATTCAGTTTGTTCGTATCGAATTAAGTTACTATTGCACTGAGTGGAGAAATGTAAGCACCGCATTTTGTGACCGGAATAACACACGCGGCTTTCTGATGCTACCTGCCGTGTGCATCTAAGTTTCCGGGAAATGCAGAGTTTTTTTTTTCTCTCATTCACCGTGCGGTATCAAACATTGCATGAAAAATACACGCTTAGAGCAGATCCTCGAATCAGATATCTCGTTTGTTGCGAGGGGCATGAATGAATTCCCTGAATGAAAGAGCCAAACTGCAGTTAAAGTCCAACTTTTAATAATTTGGCAAATAATTCGACTACAGATGTCCATGTAAACACAGTCACATTGTCCGCTGTGGGTGTGTATTTTGACTCTGAAACTCGCGCGTGCACAAATAGACACTCCCACACCATCCCACTTTAGTTCCTCCGACACTCCCCCCTAAACAGAGCTGGACACGCCCACTTTTCTGACTTTTTCCAAAGTGGAGGTGTGAAAACACCCTGCTGAAACGAGGGGGTTTCATGGCCCTTTAAGGCTCGTCTAGGGAAGGGGTTAGCAACATAAAAGGACACAGAAACCAGAATTACAATTCTCTATTTATTTAGAGACCAGAAGATACGTGTCCTATCTAATTAAGGTGGCAACAGAAATATAAATCATTAATTAAACAATAACCAAGTCAAAGCAATTGCTTTAACAAACAAACAAAAACATATATTATAAAGAAAATATTGATTAAAAAAAAACATAGATCAAAGAAACGGCACAACACCAGCATGGCTCCTCAGCAGCGGCTGCACAAGACGCGCACAGAAGTTCGGACCTTCATCAGGGCAAGATACGGAGAGATTCTCAGCAAGTACGGGTCATACTCTCCAAAGAGAGACAAGATCGCGAGGATCAGTCAGACGCGCTGGAAATCAAGAGCCACCCCGACACACACTCTTTATTTTGCTGGGCCAGTTGGCATTTCTGTGTGGAGTTTGCATGTTCTCCCCGAGTGGCGTGGGTTTCCTCCGGATGCTCCGGTTTCCCCCACAGTCCAAAGACATGCGGTACATGTGAATTAGGTAGGCTAAAATTGCCCGTAGTGTGTGTGTAAATGTTTGTGAGGATGTTATCAGAGATGGGTTGCGGCTGGAAGGGCATCCGCTGCGTAAAAACTTGCTGGATAAATTGGCGGTTCATTCCGCTGTGGCGACCCCGGATTAATAAAGGGACTAAGCCGACAAGAAAATGAATAAATGAATGACACCTGAAATTACATAAAACTTGAGAGGGAATGCAGATAGCGGGGTGACGCAATGACGTTAGTGGAATTAAGTGCTATAACATTTAAAATGGGATCATGAAAGGAACATTCAAAAAGCAACTCATGTAAACGCCTTAATCTTATTATTGTCCTAATTAGATTAATGCAAGTACTTTGATTACTGAAGTCCATGTAAACAGTCATCACTCCTTTGTTTTTCAAACCTGTTTGAGTTTCTTTTTCTTTTTCACACTATTAACTTATGCACATGTACTTATGCACTCGCTCAACAGCAGAGTATAATTGTAGTGTTGTCCCAAATCAAACACTAATGTTTTTTCACCAAGCGGAAATTCAACCCGTTTCTCTAATGACGGTTGCCAAATTAGTGAAATAAATGAAGTAACCAATAATACCTGCAATTAGTATAACTGCATTCACCATCAGGAGGCGCCATAATCACTCTCGTAGAACAATTTTTGCTTTCACA
This sequence comes from Danio rerio, assembly GCF_052040795.2. Classification (NCBI taxonomy): domain Eukaryota; kingdom Metazoa; phylum Chordata; class Actinopteri; order Cypriniformes; family Danionidae; genus Danio; species Danio rerio. Next base: position 53,228,169 of record NC_141034.1, read on the forward strand.
ATCCAAAATAAGTTATCCAACATGTGCGCCCGATATCTCCGCCCCTTCTGCTAAGTGAGCAAAGCTGTGGTCGTTGAGTGCTTGAAGTGTTCGTTACACACTTTTTTTACCGGTTGAATGAATGCATCATCCGGGTAATTGAAGTGCACTTATTATTTTTAGAGTTTTCAGTGTGAACACACTACTTACACAATTTATACTACAAAATGGCGTAGATTAGTGCATAAGTATGCGATCTGGGAAGCATCTTATGTCTCAAAGCTTGCATACTCTTCAATAACGCACTCAAAAGTATATACATACTTTTAATTTACAAAAAAAGTATATGTTTTTAAGGTGCAGTACAAGTATGCAAGTTGGAACGCAGTAATGATTCACCCCGGCCTAAATGGTGTGGTGGGGATTGTGTGTCCTGAAACGTGTGTGGACCTGCAGCTGGATGTTATTGGTTTTTGTTACTGTCCTGTCAGTTTTGAGTTTAAATTAGTAAACTGTGGCTTAAAACAATGTTGTGTATTATTTATGTTTTGTGGCAAGTAGCCTTGTAATAAGCAGATAAAGTACAGCTAGGAGGTTGTCATTACAGAATAAAGTCCTTCAGTCTTATACAATGGCTGCTGATAATTCAATTGGGTTTAATAAATGTACATTTCTCCTTGAACCGATTCGGCTGCAGACAACAACAAAATAACCTTATGATTGGACGGACGGATGGATGGATAAAAACAATGAATGGATGGATAAAACAAACGATGGGTGGATGGATGGATAAAACAAATGATGGATAGACGGATGGACGGCCGGACGGATGGAAGGATGGATAAAAGCAATGATGGATGGACGGATGGATGGATAAAACATGGTTGGAGGGATGGATGGATAAAAGGATGGATGAAAACAAAAGATGGATGGATAGATGGATGGATGGGTAAATGGATAAAACAAATAAAGGATGGATGGAAGAATGGTTAAAACAAACGATGGATGAAACAAACGATGGGTGGATTGATGGATAAAAAACGATGGATGGATGGATAAAATAAACGAAGGATGGATAGATGGATGGATAAAACAAATGATAGATGGATGAATGGATTGACGGATGGATAAAAGAAACGATGGACAGACGGACAGACAGATGGATGGATAAAACAAATGATGGATGGATGGATAAAACAAACGATGGATGGATGGATGGATAAAACAAATGATGGATAGACGGATGGACGGCCGGACGGATGGAAGGATGGATAAAAGCAATGATGGATGGACGGATGGATGGATAAAACATGGTTGGAGGGATGGATGGATAAAAGGATGGATGAAAACAAAAGATGGATGGATAGATGGATGGATGGGTAAATGGATAAAACAAATGAAGGATGGATGGAAGAATGGTTAAAACAAACGATGGATGGATGAAACAAACGATGGGTGGATTGATGGATAAAAAACGATGGATGGATGGATAAAATAAACGAAGGATGGATAGATGGATGGATAAAACAAATGATAGATGGATGAATGGATTGACGGATGGATAAAAGAAACGATGGACAGACGGACAGACAGATGGATGGATGAAAAATGATGGATGGATGGATAAATAAAAACGGATAGATGGACAGATGGATAAAACAAATGATGGATGGATGGATAAAACAAACGATGGATGGATAAAACGGATGGATGGATAAAAGAAACAATGGATGGAAACAAATGATGGATGTATGGATAAAACAAACGATGGGTGGATTGATGGGTAAATGGATAAAACAAATGAAGGATGGATGGATGAAACAAATGATGGATGGATGGATGAAAAATGATGGATGGATGGAAACAAATGATGGATAGATGGATGGATGAAACAAACGATGGGTGGATTGATGGATAAAAAACGATGGATGGATGGATAAAATAAACGAAGGATGGATAGATGGATGGATAAAACAAATGATAGATGGATGAATGGATTGACGGATGGATAAAAGAAACAATGGACAGACGGACAGACAGATGGATGGATGAAAAATGATGGATGGATGGATGGATAAATAAAAACGGATGGATGGACAGATGGATAAATGGATGGATAAAACAAACGATGGATGGATAAAACGGATGGATGGATAAAAGAAACAATGGATGGAAAAATGATGGATAAAACAAACGATGGGTGGATTGATGGGTAAATGGATAAAACAAATGAAGGATGGATGGATGAAACAAATGATGGAGGGATGGATGGATGAAACAAATGATGGATGGAAACAAATGATGGATGGATGGAAACAAATGATGGATGGATGGAAACAAATTATGGATGGATGGATGGATGGAAAAAACAAATGATGGATGGATAAAACAAACAATGGGTGGATTGATGGGAAAAAGAAACGATGGATGGATGGATAAAACAAATAATGAATGGATAAAACAAACGAAGTATGGATGGATGGGTAAAACAAACGATGGATGGATAAAACAAACAATGGGTGGATTGATGGGAAAAAGAAACGATGGATAAAACAAATGAAGGATGGATAGATGGATGGATAAAACAAACAATGGGTGGACGGATGGAAAAAACAAATGATGGATGGATGGATGGATGGATAAAACAAACGATGGATGTATAAAACAAACGAAGGATGGATGGAAAAAACAAATGATGGATAATTAAAACAAACGATGGATGGATGGATGGATACACAGATGGATACGCAGACAGACAGAGACAGACAGACGAGTATGGCCTTTCTGTAAGACCAAAAAAATAAGAAACCTTCTGTATATATTTGAATGAAGTGAGGAATTGAGTCTGTTACGGCTCCCTTTTTTCCAGCGATATAAATGACAGACATGAATGTGTGAAGATGTGATTACAATGTGCACTGACATTTTGTACAGCAGCACCAATCTTGTCTGTTCTCAGAACAGCCAAACACGAGTTCAAGCTCCACAGGACTGACACTGTCGCTCAGCTTAATTGAACAAACCCCTTTAAGCGACCTCAAGTTAGATTTTGATGCCGTTCTTCAGCAAAAAAATGCACTCAGGAATCAGTTCAAAGACTGCGGCGTTACGCAACAGACATTTTCAACTGTCTCTTTCATCATGTAAAGCAGTGCGTGACCTTTTGTCCAGTGCTGTGCTGTTGTTGGCATCTACAGGTGGGGTGCTTACATGTAGCTATACTGCTCTCAATCATAGAGCTATACCTTATGCTATTATAATGTTTGTGTGAAATCAAAGTTTACGATGTTTATTTTTTTAGGGGAGAATGAGGATGAAAGTCATGAGGATGACACAAAGCCATTTTCTTAGCATCCTGACTACATTAGCTTTCAAGGCTTTTTAAAATACATTCTGCATTTAACCATGGACCCTTTTTACAAGACCATTATGAATTGTTAATCGGTCAACAGCATCTTAAATCCTAGGAAGTTTTTCAATATTTACATTTTTTTAAAACATTTGAACATGTATGTGTAATCATTATGTAAATGAAGAGTTCAGATGCAAAAGCCGCTAAACACCATTTCCACCAAAAATGAGAAAGACATCGAGTGAATGCTTTAGGCATGTAGTACGTTCAACAAAAACAGTTTATTACAAAAAGCCGCTAAACGCCACCTGCCTTTGACAGAATGCCGCTATATCCCGAGAACCAATCAGAAGGCGCGAATCGAATCATATGTATTCAATGTAGCAGCGCGCTGATACGCCGGCTTTATGAGGAGACGGTTTTATTCTGCTTTTGATTTCGATTTTAAAAGACTGAGTTTGATGAACTGGATGAGCCTGTCCCACTGTCATGACAGAGTCTGGAGCTAGGGACTAGAGGTCTGCATTCCTGCAGTTGTCCCGCGGGTCCCGACCAGATGTCTAGCAATATCGCTCCCGACTTCCGAGCGAGCATGCGTATGTGTGTAAATGAAATAGCGCGATGCTGTGTTTAGCTTGTTTGTTGCTGTTTGTGTGCTTGGTGCTTATGCGTGTTTGTGTCTGTGTGTTAGTGCGTGCGCGCGAGAATGAGAGAGAGAGAGAGAGAGCTTTGCCTGTGCGCTTGGTGCTGTGTGTGTTTATACAGACTGTATAGCTGGGTGATTTTCGGTTTTGTTCTCCACCCGCTCTTTAGCGGGATCGGGTGCGGCGGGTAGAAAATGGGGCGGGTCGGGCAGCGGGACAACAAATGCTTAATATAAGCGGGAGCGGTCAGGTTTGGGCTAAAACCTGGCGGGTGCGGGCGGGATCGGGATTCAAAATTTAGTACCGCGCAGATCTCTACTAGGGACACCGGGCCTCGCAGACAAAAAAAACGGACCGGCCCCCCAGGAATTCTCCCGGTCCTCTTAATTAGCCAATTCAGGCCTGCGTGAGGACATGCAGCAGCCGCCTCGAAGCAGGGCCGCCGCGTCCATAAAGAGGGCAGAATAGAGAGGGCGTCCACGGCACCTCCGCAACCACCCACGTCCTCAGTTATGTCAGCGACACCTCCCTTACCACCCGCTTCCTCAGTTAACGTTATATCCGCGAACTCCCCGTCGTGATCGTCCTTTGCTTAGAGCGGCAGTTCAGCTTGCTCCGGCCCTGCCTTGGGGACATGCAGCAGCAGCCGCATTCAGTCACACAAACGAATAACAGTAACTAACATGCTAAACACATAATGACGCTATAAAACATGTTGTGGGTCTATAAAATAGAAAATAGGGGTAAAATAGGGGTAAATAACTAAAACACTTTTTCACCACAGAAGCTTGAGGTGTATCCTCCTCCGACGGCTGACTAGAGTGTACAAGAAATGGCGTTTGCTTCTCATGCTGTTCGCGCAGAGATTCTTGCTCCCATAATGCAGTGCGTAACCGAAAAAAAAATAAATAAATAAAAATAAAAATATATATATATATATATATATATATATATATATATATATATATATATATATATATATATATATATATATATATATAAAAGAATATATAAATGCTATAAAATATTTTAATGGGTATTATAATTATTATTAGCAGTAAGTATTTTCAGCTGTATTAGATCATTATTATAAATCAAAAGTTCGGATCTTTTCAGTAAACTATCTCAAAACGTTTTCCTCCTAGTGTAGATTCTACATCTAAGTTTTTTGAGTTTTAAATGTAAATGCAAATTTTTATGAATATACAATGAAAAACAGCAAACACTTCCACGGTAGGGTGAAAAGCTGATCTCAGATCTGAATAACAAATAAAGGTTTCTGCACAATGCCTCAGCGATGAGCGATAGCCCGAAACAATGACATCTGTCCCCCATTAAAGCTTGAAAAATAACAGTGACAGGCTGAAAGAAAAGCAGATTCATGCCAAAAGCAGACGACAACAGACTGCAGACACGCAGACAGAGCTGTGACTGAAACATGGAGGAAAACACTGCTGACCCTGAACCCAGATCAGTGGAGAGGGTCATGTTGTGGACAAACACCAAACACTTCTCAATACACAATCATAAACCTGCTTTCAAAAACTTCCTTGCGAGTTTGTGCCAAGGTTATTGTAATGTTGAAAATTTTAACATTGACCACTTTAACAGACTGGGTTTTTCAGTAGCGGTCGTCATAGTTAAGTAAACTTAGAGTGCAGTAAATAAGAGTACAATAAATGCATTGTTTTACAGCCCTGTTAGCTGAAATAATAAAAGAAAAGGTGATGGTGTTTTTAAGACTTTCAGAAAAAAGAAAAAAAGTGTGAGACTGATAATGGTAGACAGAAGAGAAAAAAAAGGTCAAAATTACTATCCTGCCTCATTACCACATTAGAAACACCTAGCATAAGTAGTCATTTGTTTTTGTTTTTTTGTAATTTAGTGCAAAGATGATTAATCAATCAATTAATATATACTGTGCATTAATACATGCACTCACTGGCCAATTTATTAAATACACCCTAATTTATTGGGATTGGCCCCTCTTTTGCATTCAGAACTGCCTTAATCCTTCATAGCATAGATTCAACAAGGTTCTGGAAATATTCCTCAGAGATTTTGCTCCATTTTGACATGATAGCATCACAGTTGCAGCAGATTTGTTGGCTGCACATCTATGATGTGAATCTCCCATTCCACCACATCCCAAAGGTGCTCCATTAGACTGAGGATCTGCTGACTGTGGAGGCCACTTGAGTACAGTGAACTCATTGTCATGTTCAAGAAACCAGCCTAGGATGACTTGCGCTTTATCCTGCTGCAAGTAGCCATCAGAAGATTGGTACACTGTTGTCATTAAGGGATGGACATGGTCAGCAACAATACTATGTTAGGCTGTAGCGTTGACACGATGCTCATTTGGTACTAATGAGCCCAAAGTGTTTCAAGAAAATATCCCCCACACCATTACACCACCACTAGCAGTAGCCTGAACCATTGATACAAGGCAGGATGGATCCATGCTTCTCATGGATTTCATGTTGTTGAAGACAAATTCTGACCTTACCATCCGAATGTAGCAGCAGAAATTGAGACACAACATTTTTCCAATCTTCTATTGTCCAGTTTTGGTGGGAAAAAACAAATGGCTTCTTTCAAAATGTCTTCTTTTGTTTAAAACAGAAACTATGAAGCAAAGCAAGTTTGGAACAAGAGTTAATAAATGATGAATTTTCATTTATGAGTGAACTGTCCCTTTAATCGTAGTTTGTTTCATTAATGGTTTTGTTAGTTTTAGTTTTTATTTTGTGAACACATTACTGTTTAGTCTGTTTTTAGTAATTCTTGGTTAACAGAGTTAACAGAACACACTCAGTGTAGACTAAAGTAAAGTTTAATGTTTGCAAAGTTTGCATAAGCTTGTGCAAAACTCTGGATAAAAAAAAAAATACTAATAATATAATAGTTTAAACGAGCAGTGAACCCAAAGCCACACAAATGCAACCTAAACCGATAAAAAAGTAAAAATGATCAAGATTTCAGTTCAACTTCATGTATGCAGTCCAACATGCCTTGTAAGCCTGTCACGATAACAATTTTTTGTTGGACGTACCAAAATACATAACAATACACAATATTATTGTCATTTTATGGCACTTATTATTGACCTTATTCTCTGAATGAGGAAGTGTGCTCATTTTTGCAATAGTTTTAGAACTTCCGATTCACTTGCCTATAGGAGAAATAACTAGGAATAATAAACGGCAGAAAACTACTACTACTCGCTCTACAAACAAGTGTTTGCATGACGATATAGACAAAGTAAAATAATATAATAATAAAGTATTAGTTTGCAACATCAAGCAGCAGAACGAGCTGTTTTTAACATCTAAAAATGAATGGAAGTGAGACCGGGAGTCTCGAGCCAAAATTATTCAAATGGCTGCACCCGCTCGACCGCGGAGAATAAGGTGAATATAACACCAGAAAGACAATATAATATATTCACAATGCAAGTGCACTCTTTCAAAGAGAAGAATATTTATAGTCAATAATTAATTTTCTTTTCGGCTTAGTCCCTTTATTATTCAGGGGTCGCCACAGTGGAATGAACCGCCAACTTATCCAGCATGTTTTACACAGCAGATGCCCTTCCAGCTGTAACCCATCTCTGGGAAACATCCACTATACTGACACTTACACCTCCAATAGAGATAGAAATGTTGCTGGAATTTATTAATTTATTTATTTATTTATTTATTTTTATGTATGGGCGATATATATTGCATCACCAAACATGATTGAGGTCATGTCCATGTGTTGTGCGATAAGTCCATATATTGTTATGACTGTCCTAATGTCTAGTTTACATTTTTTGCCAAATGTGTTTTATATTTTTTTATGCATTTTTATTTTAGCGGGACTCAAACCAGTGACCTTCTTGCTGTGAGGCGACAGTGCTAACCACTAAGCCACCATGCCACCCCATTATTTAGCTAATTATTATTTTATCTTATTTAGTTATTCAGTGACTTTTGTTAGAACTGTGGATTATTTATTTCAGCTAACTTTATTTTAAATGAACTTTTTTTCTTTTGGTACCAATAGTTTTAGTGTTTAATTTTAGTTTCCCAAAACATTCTTGATTCGTGCAATCTGCCTTTGCATTTGCAAAAATATTGCATGAGAATTGTGAATGAAAATCACATGCGCTTTTTATGGTGTTGAGATCTGTATTTCATTTTTACTATGTGAAGCACACTTTCCCGAGTTTAATCTTTCTTGCACTGCATCCAAATAGTCCAATAACTCTAAATATTTCCTCCAGACTGTCGTGACTGTGGTGATTAAATCTGGCAGACATGTTACTCATGTTAGACTTTGGCACAAATAATCACCTCATTCTTTATAGCGTCGATAGTAAGAGAACCAAATTTTGTGAAGCCAGGCTTTCTGCAGGTCTCTAAAATCTCTTAATTGAACAATTTCCACAACTTAAAACTATAAAAAGGTGTTAAATAAAGAGTTTGCATTGCAAAAACCGAATCTCTAACTGTATTTGTCTTGTTTTTTTAATGCAAAGACCTAAATATCTCTCAATTAATATGCATTTACTAAAAATGCTGAAAATGAAATCAGGTTTCTGAGAAAGTAAATAAAAATGTAAATAAATAAATAAAATATGCACCAAATAATTCTGAAATACAACAGATTCTAGAAAATGTTGTACTGATAACATTACATTTTTCTTGAATATCTATCTAATCTAATCTAGAGTATTGATGCTGAAAATTCAGCTTTGACTTGCAATAATGGACATTTTATAGCGTAATAAAGTAGAAAGTTGTTGTTTTACATTATAATAATATTTCAAACTCATTGTGTTTAACTACAGTATGTGTAATCGAATAAATCGCTGCATTAGAGAAACTCCATAACTAATAAATGAATAAAAATAATCTGAGAAAGTTTCAGTTTGCAGCTGTTTAGCCAAAGTTCTCACACTCGTTTCCTCTCCATATGCACCAGACACTTTTTTTTAGTCTTTTAGGTTCCTAAATTAATTTTGGTTTGTGCAATTTGCCTTTATACTTGCAAACCTATTGAAAAATTCTAAAAATGATGAGCAATATTTAAAACACTCTTTTCTTCTCCATGTGCACCAGACACTATGATATAAACTCTGCAGGTTATGTGAAAACATTGTGCAATGCTGTGTACTTCACCTTGGTGTGTGTTTGTGCACATTTGTGCGTGTGTACAGGTATGTATTTTTATGTCATGGTTTCTATATATTGCAGATCCCTGATGATCTAAAATGCTTCTTTTATCTTCATTTCGTAAGTCACTTTAGATAAATGTTCCTGCATAAATATAGTTTAATTGCCAGAACTAACGCTACAGGCCTCAAAATGGAGATAAAAGCATAATATAGGCTAAATTCTAACCAAACACCACCAAAACAGCTGCATACTGATGTCTAGTTTGTTAAAATTAAAGAAAAAATGGTTCATATTCATTAAACGTAAACAGACAAAAATAGGTAGCGTCCTTATATGGTCATCAATATAAACTGTATGCCTAGTGGTGATATTTGGTACTGTGACCAAACAAAATCCTACTGAAAGCTTTATTTTTGACATATCAACTTCAAATTTGAAAAAAAAATTCTGATGTTTAGCTTTAATAGGTTAAAACAAGTTTTTAAGTAAAAACCAACTTTGATTTAATAAAATCACAAAATATGCACAACTAAACTACACAACTTTAGTGTTGTGTGAAGTTTTATAAACAACTTTTGAGAGGATCACATGCTATGATTGACCATGGCAGGTCTCCCATCAACAATCACTAACCAACCAATCAGACATTTCAAATGCATAAAAATAACCCGACTTCCCTAACTTCGTCATCCTCGTTTTTTTGTTTTTTTTCCAACAAAACCCCCTTCCACCTTGACTCCTTCCCCTTCTTCCTAAAACCAGTAGCAGGGGAGTTATCGAGACCTACCGGAGCTCAGAATCCCCTCTCTCCCTCCTGTCTAAACGGAGGGAGCCCAAGGGCCTCATGTCTCGACGTTGCATACGCACAAAAATTGTGTACACCAGGTTTCAAGGTCACGTTTGAATTTACTAACGATGAAATTGGTCCATGCAAACTTCATGTCTGGCGTACGTGTATTTCTTCTGTGTGTTGGTTTTATTTCTACTGGTGACTCCTGGAGGCGATTGTGCTAAAGTGCACACTACAAAGTACAACATGTGAAAAACATTGCTATTCATTTATAATTGATAAAACGGGTTAATTAAATATATTTATTTTTTCACCAACTATGTGATTTAGAACATAGAAAAACAATTGCAAATGTAGACAACCCTTAGTCTATGGCAATGCTAGTGTTGGCCTTATTAGAGGACATTGTCAATGTTTAAATCCAAAGGGAAACTGGCTTATTAGCCGTTTCAGATTTCCAAGAGCTATCCTCTTGGAGCTCTGTGCTGAGTTAGATCCAAATTTGGAAAGAGAGACAGCGAGGAGGCTCCAAGGTGGCAGGGTGCGCAATGGGTGACTTCTTGGTGAGTGATGTATTTAAAGATATTATTCCAGCTAAGATTTTTATTTATCTATTTTATTTTATTGAGCTTAATTATTTAACTGCATACCAGGAGACCGCGGTTATCCATTAAAGACGTGACTGTTAACCCCCCTCAACAACCCACAAACTGACGAGGAGCGCAGATACAATGATGCCCATTCTCGCACTCGGTCAGTTATAGAGCGGACGACTGGGCAGCTGAAATGCCAGTGGCGCTGCCTTGATAAGAGCGGACGGGTGCTGCTATACCAACACAATCTGGCTATACCACCAAAACAAAGTATTCCTCTAATCCATCTGTGTCTCCCACAGACAAGGATAGCACTTCAGACTGTAAATTGTCGCCCACAATTGAGGCAACTCTCTCCTCAAAGGGTGTCATTTCAGCATCCGCTGTTCGGTCCACACTTTGACAGTGTGCCGCTGTTCTCCTCCTAACATGCACCTTTGCATCGGACCATTTCTTTTTTAATTCACTTACAGTGCGATGTTCAGACCCCACTGCGTTAACCGCGACGGCTAAACTCTTCCACTCTTTTTTTTTTGCTGTTGTTAATTCCGGAGAACAAACTTGCAAATAACAGTTTTTCTTTGTTCAACCTTCGACTGGAGCACCTCTAATTCACATTCTGTCTTCTTGCTTGCTTTTGCCATTGCTTTTTTGTTTGGTTTTGCCAAGGTAGAGTCATTAACATATTCATAAGGGGGAGGAGGCAGGGAGGGGTTTTGCGGTCATGCATGCTGCGCTCAATTTCATGTACGCAGTTTAATATATCTGATTTTTTTACTGCGCACACACATTCACAGCTTTATGCGTACTAGGGATGCAACAATACAGTTAGACCACGGTTCAATACATACGTGACACGAGTTTTTTTTTTTATTATTCTATAGGCAATAGGAACAGTAAGAGGATAAGGAGAAAAAATAAAAACGATTTATTGCAATGCTCATTTTGTTTTACTTAAAAGCCAAAAAGAGTACAGTAGTTCCTAGTTTATTGTATATATAAAAAAAATAATTAACACTGAAATCTCACAGCTGCTGGTAGCTCATGTACAAACTGGGGAACACATAAAATCCTACACTTCAAGAATAAACAAACATGTAAAGTTAATAAAGATAAATTGGCCATTTCAAATAAACATATTTGTACTTAAGTAAACATAAATAAACCATCTTAATTATCTCGGTGCTAAAAAAATGCGAGACTGTAGTCTATAACACGGATCGAGTGCTTTTATAAGATGACAAAAGCCAACATCTCCAATCACCGAAAACGGCTGCAAATCTTTAGCAATAAACACCCGCACTGCCTTTGTTATTTTTAGTGTTTCTCGGAACCAGTTGGGTATGTTTGCTGGAAAGATTCAGCGAGGGATTGTTGCTATTTGAAGGACTTTATTACCTTCTCTGCTATCCTGCCTTCAGACAGTGATATTGCTGGGTGATGGCGCTGCAGATGTGCAGTCATGTTTATACGTCTAAAACAATGCTTGCACTGAGTTATTTATTTTTTGTTCACCAGTTTTTCTTTTATTGGCATTATACTTACCGGCAAAACCGAAATGTCAACACACCATCAAGCGCCCCTTAACTTTAGAGCGTAGTGATTGGATATTTACTCGTGGGGAGGAGTTTCCTCATCTCAGCTCATGGATTTAAAGGCTAGTGCATACGCAATGTTTTAGTGTTAATTCAACGCAAGTGTTTGTAAATGAGGCCCCTGAGCTCGTGGATTTTCAGAGCTCAGGGCTGTCTCCCAGGACAGCATGCCAAATAAGCTTTTACATAAGCATCAGCTAAGTGTGAACTCTTGAAATAACATTTTTTGAACAAGAGTCTTCTTTCAAATGAGACCGTCCTTAAATGAGTGCACCACAAATCATTTAAGGTGAAAATGCAATTATCTTGTCTGTGCTCAAAAAGTTAGGGAGACTATAAACACGGATATAAACTGAATTAAAGGCTTACAGAAGGCAAGGTGAAACATGGTAGATGCTGACGCATACTCGCTAAACATCACAGTTAAGCACTTTCTTTGGTTTGGTTACACAAAGAAGTCGCCCAATCAAATTCCAGAGCAATGTCCTAAAAGAACCTTCGTTAGGTAACCATAGAAACAACATGAGATCCTCCAACAAAGTCCATTTGCGTGCTATTTGCTGCCAAATCTGCTGATCAATATCATAGGCATGGTTTTGGGTGGGTGGACAACGGACACCTTGATGTTAATGTGTAGCATGAAGCCATAACCAGTCTTTCCTCCAAAGATCAGCCGATGAGAGGACAACATGTACTACTGCACGAGGCTCAATAACTAATGTGAACAGGACAGTTCAGCAACAAATTGAAGAAAACGTTCACTTACCGTTTGTAGATCCAAGCCGTGTTGAAAACGGTGACTAGAAACAAGAGAATAAAACAGTTTCAGGAAGCACTAATGACTGTGTTGAAGTCAGAAAGCATTTCTCCACAATGAAAAAACATTTTAGTCATTTAAGTTTCATTCAATAGGGAATCGCTTGATCTATGCAATGAAATTGAACAGTTTTTCCATATTTCACCTTGTTTTTTTGTTCCATTTATTTATAATTATGAATTGCATTGAGAGCTTTTCTCTACCCTGTCGAATTTTGATGCTGAAAATTCAACTCTGCAGTTTAACAAAGTGACTTTTAGGGTGCTTTCACACCTGTGAATCGATTCAGTTGTTCCGAAACAGATTACAAATGTTACATTGTTGCTCTTTGCTCTTGGAGCGGAAGTTTCTAATTGGACCAAAAGAGCTAAAACAAGTCACGTGCGAGTAAACTCTCCTCACATTGGTCAGAGTGTCAGGGTTTATTTTGCAGTTTCCCGCTCAGCTGTCAGGAGAGGTGGTGGTTTGATGGTGATTGACAGGGTGCGCGCGTGCGACATGTCTGAGAGGAGAGATGCGGTGAGGAGGGGTGAGAAGGGTGCCGACGATGCCTATTTGAGGACCTAGAGGTAGATGCGAGATTACTGGGAGATCATCACTCGTTTGCAGGCATCCGGAGACTCGCGAAACTTCCCGCCCTACTCATATTGCTCTCTTCATATAGTAAGCCTATTACATATCCATAAAACACTGTGATATAACCACGCTCGGATCGCTTTCTCACTGCAATCGAACCGCTCCAGGGTTTTTTTCAATCGAGCTGAGACCACCTCACTCAAGCGATCTCAGAGCGATTACTTTGGCGCGGAACAGAGCGCAATTGCCTCGTTCACATATGCCAAACGAACCGCGCTAACTGGGCAAACGAGACACGTTCCGAAACAAAAGTGTAGGTGTGAAAGCACCCTTAGTGAAATTAGTAGTCTGAAACAATACATTTCATAAGAAATAATATTTACACTGAATTTAGTAACAGAAAAAGTGCTGCACTGTAAAGTAATTGCATCACTTTTGTAATGGACTCCTGACTGGCCTTCCTAAAAAGACAGTCAGACAGTTGCAGCTCATCCAGAACGCTGCAGCCAGGATTCTGATCAGAACCAAGAAATCAGAGGACATCACACCTGTCCGGAGGTCTTTACACTGGCTCCCAGTTACATTCAGAAAAGATTTTAAACTATAACTACTTGTCTATAAATCACTTAATGGCCTAGGACCTAAATACTTTACAGATATGCTTACTGAATACAAACCTAACAGATCACTTAGACCTTCAGGTGTTAAACTCAGGTCCAAAAGGGCCGCAGCTCTGCACAGTTTAGCTCCAACCCTAATTAAACACACCTGATCAAACTAATTGAGTCCTTCAGGCTTGTTTGAAACCTACAGGTAAGTGTGTGGGATCAGGGTTGGAACTAAACTGTGCAGGGCTTCGGCCCTCCAGGAATTGAGTTTGACACCCCTGACTTAGACCTTCAGGATCATATGAATCAGCTTTCAGCAACTAACAGCGCCCCCCGCTGCTGGAATCAGCTTTCAGAAAAGATCAGATGTGCTCCAGCATTAGGCACGTTCAAATCATGACTGAAAACACATCTGTTTAGCTGTGCCTTTACTGAATCAGCACTGTGATGCGTCCCACAGATCACACTCTTTTGACTTTCTTTTCTTTTTTATTCTTTTATAACCTGTTTTAACACATTTTAATTTGTTTTTAAATCACTTTTATTATTTCTCTTTTACTGGTCTCTTTTATTCTTGTTTATGTAAAGCACTTTGGATAGCCATTGAGTAAAAAAGTGCTATATAAAATAAACTTGTCTTGCCTTTCAAGAAGGGAGTAAACCCGTTATATTACTTTCATAATTATGCTCAGTTTGTTTACTTTAATAATAAAATAAAAATATGAGTATAATTATAAAAGGCAATGGGTTAACTCACTTTTTAAAAGTGAAGTTATCTCTTTTTACAGTGCAGTATTTTCTGTTATTTTAACCTCTTAAGGCCAAAGGTGTTTTTTACATGCATTTTTTTTATTTCTCTTTGCTATTTGGGCTTATTGGAACCTATTTAGAATAAAAGTCTAGAATAAAAAATAAAAATCTTTTGATATGATGTATTTTTAGAGCAAAATGATGTTCATATGTGGACTCGTGGACATCTTCCTGCCAATTATTTAAAAAAAATAATAATAATAAGGCGAAATTTGGATGAGAAACAGAGGAGAAACCATTTTTGCAGCATACAAATATATTTTATTATAGACGATTTTTTTTTTATTTAAATAAAATCTGTGAAAGTATGTTGGTAAAATCTGATTACCGTCTTCTAGGCTAAAAGATGGAACCATTTTGAAAGATGTAAAAAAAAAAAAAAAACAGTGACTGCTAGACAGTTTTGAGGAAAACATGACACAGCGGGGTTAGTTGTAACAGGATCTTACAATTAAGACACTAAACAAAAAAAATATTTTTTTGAATTTTGAGTGTAATGTTAAGAACTTTTAAAATAAAAATGTTTTTAATAGAAAATATTGTTTTAATAGAAAAATATATATTATTGCTAATAATGCAAATAAATGCACTGCAGAATAATGGATAGATAATAATGCAAATAGATTCAAATGTGTTGATCCAGTAAACAAATAAATACATAAACATACTGTGCAAGGTAGAATAAAAAAAGAAATGGAGCCAACTACTGAGGATATATAGCTGCTATTTAAAGTAAACTGAATTTAAATTAATTGTGTGAAATCTGCCTTTAAATGCATGTTACAACTAACCCCCTGTCTGTTAGAACTTGCCCTGTGGGTGGGGTAAATAGTAACATTTTTACTCCTGGCACTTTTGGCAATACTGCACAGCAACCATAGGTCCAGCGATCAGAATTCTAGTGCTCATTTGTAGGAGAGGCTTGTGTGTGGTTGGTGAAAAAATATGGTTTGTCTAATCCCCTTACTTTGTTCATTATTTAGCCAAAACCAAAAAGTGTTTCTTTCTGCCCCGCTCTCCCCTACTTTAAAAGTCAAGTGTCTAGTTTTTTGCACTTCTACCTTGTAGAATAAAACAGAGCATTTTAGGGCGATATTTACACTCAGCACACTAATCTTCTTTTTATTTTCATAATTTTATACAGGTATTAGAGCGTTAACAAGTGGCAAAATAATATAGTTTACCTCAGGAGATGATTATTTGCGAATGTGGCAAACATTCCATCAAATTCCCAATCTTGTAAAACTCTGAGAGTTTATCTTTGCTTATGTTTCTGTCTCTGTGTATTTCGGTAAATCTTGCACTTCTCTGACGTTAATTAAATCTGACTGTTTTCCCTTGCAACGCACCTGTCGCTAATATGACGCACGTGCTGCTGCAGTGGCCACGCCCCGAACTCTTGCTATTGGTTTAACTGAAAAGTGATTGGCAGATTTGAGTAAACCGTTTTCAGTGTTTAGATCAGGAGTGCCCAAACTTTTAGTTTTTAGTATGAAGACCAAAATCCAAATATCATTGAGAGGCTTGGGTCGAACATAAATATACCAAACTATTTTACATTAAAATTGCCATTGCCATTTCATAATATTGAAAAATAAGTAGAAAACATGGCTTTGAATTGTGTTAACTATTGCAATAACTTATTGATATGAAAGACATAATCACATTTATCACAGAGTGGAGTTGAATGCTGAATACACTGGTCAAGCAAAATCTGCCTTTGCCTTTATTTGCTTACCAAAGTCTTTGCATTGTGCTCTATTCATTAGGTCACAGTACTGTACAGTGCATCCGGAAAGTATTCATATTTTTTCAAAATTTATTAAATTCATTTATTTCCCCAAAATTCTACACACAAAAAAGAGTTTTGAAATTGTTGCAAATTTATTAAAAATAAATAAAAAATAAAAATAATAAAAAATCACATGTACATCAGTATTCACAGCCTTTGCTTAAACCTTTGTTGATGCCCCTTTGGCAGCAATTACAGCCTCAAGTCTTTTTGAATGTTATGCCACAAGCTTGGCACACCTGTCTTTGGGAATTTTTGAGAGGGGTCTGGCTGCAGACCTGGTGCAGTGCAATCTGGGCTGCTTCCAATGCTTTTTAATGTGCTCACCTAGCCCCACCCCTAACCCTAGTGACGTCACAGTGACGTCACTAGCTCCGTTTGAGTGACATTGCATCGCTGAGTGACGCAGTCTCAGCTTGCATCATAAAGGCTGCATCCAGATACTATTGGAATTTTTGCCTGTTCCTCTTCACAGTACCTCTCAAGCTTTATCTGGTTGTATGGCAAGCAACGGTGTACAGCCATTTTCAGATCTCTCCAGAGATGTTCAATTCACCTTATTCTCCACGTACGACTGGGCGCATCCATTTGAATGTTTTTGTCTCGAGACTTACGGTCTCATTCACTTCCATTCATTTTTAGAGGTTAAAAACAGCTCGTTCTCGTACAATTTTATGATTGTATTTATACACAATTGTTTTGGTGTGATCTTTGATGTTTTATTTTTTATGAGAATACAGTTGACTTCAAAATTTGGCATATTGTTAATTTGCTCATTATATATGGAAAACTTTTATTCATAAATGTAAATGGGCTGTAAAGAAAACTAATTTTACTCACTTTAAAGTAGAAATAAGTCATTACCTATGCACGATAAAAGAAACAAAAAATACCAAAGCAAAAAGAACTGTTAATTATTTTAAAGCCTTAAATTTTGCTTTTTGAATAATTATTATTGTTTTTTTTTTTGTTGTTGTTGTTGTTTTTCTTCTTATATTGTACTTGATTGGATGTTAATATAATGTTGTTATTGCCCTTGTATGTTCTGTTCACAAATTGCAATAAAAAAAATTTAAAAAACTACGTCACTTGTGACGTCACACAGGGCCCTGGTTGCAAAAAGAGATCACAGGTGCAGTTCACTGTCAGAATGCAGTTTTGCTTGTTGACGATTGCCCAGGCTTTGTATAGCTCAGTCTTCTTTCCTTGTCTTTGGCTAGACAGAACCTCGGTTTTTAGCACTTCTTAGTGTTGAATCTGGTAATCATGGAACATTATTTCTTGCACATGACCACACAGAACCAGTGGCGTAGCGCAAAATGCGGAGGCCCCCCTGCAGGGATCGCTGGCGGGCCCCCTGATGAAGTGGGGGGGATACGTCATACGTCAATTTGCATATCACTGACGTCATCACGTTCTACCGTTTCTGTTTGTTTAACAGCCTATGGTTACTAAAGGGGTATTTATAATTGCACTACACTTTATATAAGCATGCTTATTTAACTAAATGTATTGCTGTTTGAATACAGTATGTCATTATAGATATGTAGTGAATGTGCAGTAATCTCTTATATGTAATAAACTCAGACAAGTTCAGAAATTGTCACTAAAATATCTGTGATTGTGAACAAGAAAAGAATAAACGGTCCAATTAAATTGTTAAAATAAAGGAGAAGCAGATCGGTTTGACTGTACAAGGGAAATACCTTCACACTGCCTGTGCTAAATCATTTGTCGTCGGTACGCAGAGGGGGGATCTGCTCTCGGGCTGCTGGTGGGAGAGGCTGCTGTAGATCAGGGGTTCCCAAACTTTTCAGCCCGCGACCCCCAAAATAACAATGCCAGTGACTCGCGACCCCCAATATCCTCTGAGGTGGTTATAAATACAGAAACCTTGCATGCAATGACGCAGACACACCAATTAAATTTGTGTCAGTGCTTTAAATGTGCCAGAAAGTATAACCTGATGTTATAAAATCAAAATGCATCTGACGCTATTGCTGCCTTTAATATAATGTAATTACCCCAAGGGTCGCAATCCAATAGAACTAGTAACTATAAGCTACTATAGTGACTATATAGTATATAGTAACTATAAACGACTATTCTTATTTTCAGTATAGTTATGAATAAAATATGTTAATTCTTATGGTTTAATAAAAATAAATAGATTTTTGGAAATCACCAGGCGACCACCTTTCATTGCCCCGCGACCCCTCGGGGGTCCCGACCCCCACTTTGAGAACCACTGCTGTAGAGGACTGACTGGGCCGACTGTCAGTGCTGTGAGGCGGGAGAGGGGCCGGCGGCATCACAGGCAGCTCGTTGAGAAGAGTAGGGACGGTACTGCAGTATGGACAAATGACAGTCTAAAAATATCCAATAACACACAGAAAGTCGCTAGATTTGTCGCTAGGGGGATCTGAAAAGTCGCTAAATCTAGTGACAAAGTCGCTAAGTTGGCAACATTGGCGGCAAGCAATCAGAATGAAGTAGTCCACCGCTTGAGAGGAGTTCAGAGAACACAGACCTGTGAACTTTGGATCCGACCACAGTTGTTCCCAAGAGTTTGATTATTGCGGTTGCCGGATTTTCAATTATTGAAAATCGCGACGACGCAGGGCCCCCTAATCACGCGGGGCCCCCCCCCCCGCGGTGCATGCCCTGCGGGCCCGTCCGCTACGCCACTGCACAGAACAACATTGTTGGCTTGTAAAATCACTTGGAGCTTCAATGAGATGGTATACTTGGGGCTGGATGCTTGGTCATTTCGTCTTATCCAATATTCATTGGGAGGGTGCTATCGTAAATAGACCTGTCAGATGAACGCCGCTCACTTTAACGTCAATTTTGCTGAATAACTGTGCTTATCACTGGGTGACGAGCTGTTATACGCTGAAAGCATCATGTAAATAATATATATGACATGCAATCAATATAACTTATCTCTAATACAACAACAAACTCTGTACGGCGTCGGATGTCATTCCCTCACTGTAAATGCTAGCGCTCGTGTTTTTTTCTGCACCCTTTTCTTTTTTTTCTGTTTACAAACATGGTAATTCATCTATAGGACTTATGTCTGGGCTCTGGCTGGGCCACTCAAGGATATTCACAGAGTTGTTGTGGAAAAAGCAAAGCACTATGAATACTTTCCTGATGCACTGTACATTTTAAACTAAACTACAGCATTTAAAGTGAAACATTTAATTTCAGTTCTCTTTTTCGAAGCTTAACAATAAAACAAGCAATCAAAAGGTTACATTAAATCTAAAATGACAATCTCTAAACCAGGGGTGGCCAATCCTGTTCCTGGAGATCTACCTTCCTGCAGATTTCAGTTGCAACCCTTATCAAACACACCTGTCTGTATTATCAAGTGGATTTCAGGTCCTAATTAATTGGTTCAGGTGGGTTTGATCAGGGTAGGAGCTAAACTGTACAGAAAGTAGATCTCCAGGAACAGGATTGAGCACCCCTGCTCTAAACCAACCCCATCATTCTCCCTTTCTTCTCAGAGGGGATGGCAGGCTAAATCAAAGGTTACCATAGGCCACATGTTTCAAACTCAGTTCCATAAGGGCCGCAGCTCTGCACAGTTTAGTTCCAACCCTAATTAAACACACCTGATCAAACTAATTGAGTCTTTCAGGCTTGTTTGAAACCAACAGGTAAGTGTGTTGGGGCAGGGTTGGAACTAAACTGTGCAGGGCTTCGGCCCTCCAGGAATTAAGTTTGACACCCCTGCCATAGGCCAACTTTGGCCCCAAGGTCCTAGTTTGTGCTCCTCTGTTTTTGATGATGCCTGGGAGGATCAGTGATTATTTCATCAAAGTAAACAAGCCATGAATGGCATATTTATAGTGCTAAATAAACAATAAACTGGCTTAAAATAATTGATTCAGACAAATATAAAATGTAAACAAAAATTCAATGAAATTTTTCACTTTCAAATTGGATCATGGACTTTTACCTCCGATCAATTAATTTTTAACGTTCAAAAGTTTTTATAAAGTCATTGTAAAAAAATATATGATCAATTAGTCATGACAAGACGGTGCAGCACAGTGGCTCAGTGGTTATCACACCCACCTCAGCAAGAAGGTCGCTGGTTTGAGTCCAGGCTGGATCGGTTGGCATTTCTGTGTGCATGTTCTCCCCGTGTTGGCGTTGGTTTCTTCCAGGGTGCTCTGGTTTCCCAAATTGGATGATCTAAACTATCCGTAATGTAAAAATGTGAATGTGTTAGTGTATGGGTGTTTCCCAGTGCTGGGTTGCAGCTGGAAAGGCATCCGTCGTTGGTGGTTCATTCCGCTGTGGCGACCTCTGATAAATAAGGAACTAAGAAAATGAATCAGTGAATAAGCAACACATTTCAAAAGCTTAAACAACTTGAAATAAATAATGAGACAGAATTTATGAAATAATGGATTTTATTGCACCTCTGGAAAGGCAAACAGAAAAATAACAACAAATAAAAGAAGCTGAATTGCGAGACTGAGTGCAGGTGAGTGTGAAGCCATCATCTCCAGGCCTCTCATATGTCATAATGAAGAAAAAGTGAAAGCAGACCAGACGTTTAAGCGCTGTGAGGAAAGACGTCGCGCCGCTGGAAGCCCCTTAAAGCCTCAGCTGTTGTTTGTGGTCGTCAAGGCGACATAAACCCTTGTATTTCACTTCTCATTCCACGGTTGCCGTGGAGAGCAGGTCTGTCTGGCTCACCCTGACAACAGATAATCTCTGAAAGTTCAGGTGAGACTACAGACACCAGCGGCATCCTCACGCTGATAATGAAAAACAAGACTAACATTTATTAGCAGCACGCACAAATGCCACCCGCGACCCCTGAGATCTGCTCATTACAATATCACAATATTGCGGCTGGAGTTTGTTTCGGGCAGGTGATGCTATTTATTTCAGTGGTGGACATTTTTTTAGGGTTTCTGTAGTTTTACTTCTACTTTACTACATTATGAAACAAATGCTGTCCCAGTCCACATACTATGCTCTAAAAGTATGTACTTTTTTCTGTGCTTCCAACATATGATCATTCTGAAAACGTACCACTATATACATTTCTGAAGATTGCGAATTATGAAGCCAGAGGATCATACAGTTGAAACCAGAAGTTTACACAATCTGTACGAAAAGGCACATAACCATTTTAAAAAAAAGTCAGATGTTAATGTGACTAAATCTTTCCTCGTTATGCTTAATAGCAGAATTATAAGAGATATTTTTGGAGAAATTGCTATAACTATTTAGAAAGTCAAGTTTACATAAAATAAGATCATTATGTCTCTGAAAAAGCTCAGGTGATGGTGTCAAGCTTTTGAAAGTTTCTGATTGGTTAATTGACAACATTTGAGTTAATTGAAGGCACAACTGTAGAATAGTACTTAAGGAAAACCTCAAACACACTGCTTCCTTGTGTGACAACATGGGAAAATCAACAAGCCAGAATCAACAACAAAGCAGATTACAATTTGCTAAATTACACTGGAAAAAGGACAAATTTTTGGAGACGTGTCCTGTGCTCTGATGGAGCTAAGATTGAACTGTTTGGCCATAATGACCAGTGTTATATTTGGAGGACAAAGGGGAAAGCTTACAAGCCTAGCAACACCATCCCAACTGTGAAGTATGGGGGCGGCAGCATCATGTTGTGGGGCTGTTTTGCTGCAGGAGGGACTGGTCCACTTCACAGCATAGCTGGCATCATGAAGAAAGAACATTATGTAGAAATACTGAAGCAACATCTCAAGACATCAGCCAGGAAATTAAAACTTGGCCACAAATGGGTCTGTCAAACAGACCATGAGCCTAAGCATACTGCCAAATTAGTTAAAATGTGCTTTAAGGACAACAGAGTGAATGTTTTGGAGTGGTCATCACAAAGCCCTGATCTCAATTCTATAGAAAATTTGTGGGCAGAGTTGAAAAAGCTTGTGCGAGCATGCTTGGTTACACCAATTCTGTCAGGAAGAAGGGGGCAAAATTCCTTTAAACTGTTGTGAGAAGCTCGTGGAAGGATACCCAAAACATTTGGCCAAAGTTTATACAGTATTAAAGCAAAGCTAAAAAAAAAAATACCAAGGGAATGTGTGTAAACTTCTGACTGTTTAGAAATTTTTTTTTTAAATTCTCAAAAAGAAAAAAAAAAAACTCATTATTTTTTGCATTTAGCAAATGTAAATCATTTAGGTAATCCTAACAGACCTAAAATAGTAAACGTTTAGTATGATTTACCATCAGACATTTTTCCAAAAAAATAAATGATTATGTTTCTTTTTATAGAGTGTAAGTTAACTTCTGGTTTCAACAGTACATTTCTGAAGATTGAGAATTTCGTAGCCAGAGGATCATATGTATATCACATTTTGTGCTTTGGGGCGATATGACGGCGTTCCTTTTCTTGCTTACCAGCTGACCCCTTAGCTCCGTGTGGACGGAGTGATCCTATAGTTTACTATAAATGGATCATTTTCTCCTTACTGCTCTATCTTCGTTTCGGAAGAATCCCCCCTTCCACCCCATCTCCTCCTTTTCCTCCCTTTTCTAAAGGGAGAGCTATCGAGACCTACCTTATCTCGGAGCACCTGATATGCTTATTGACTGGGCGGGAGCCCTGGGCTCAAATTTCTCCGAGCTCAGGGATCTCTCCTGGGACAGCATGCCGAACCTGCTATAAATGCTAAGTATATCTAAATGGGAACTCTTGAAAAGTTATTTTCTGCGTTTGGTTCCTCTTGGCTGTTTGCTTTTACAGGTGTTTTCCACAGACAGGCTCTTGAATGAACTGTGCTTAGGTGCAATAATACCGTTGCCTTAATTCAAAGAAAGAGAAAGGCTGCTAACTAGCGTGACACATCTGCAAACACTTAGCATGATCCTGAACTCTGCCACGTCAGTAACCGGCAGGCCCAAACACTGGACTGCGAGATGAAAAACCTGGAGCCGGATGGACAAAGCTGGAGAACACAACAAACCACAGCAGCATTTACTCCACCAGCTCAACGCTGCATTTGAGCTGTCTTCAAAAATCGCCGTGAGCTTCAATTATTTTAGTCACGGCCAGTGAAAACTTTTGGTCATCATGCGTTGCTAGATATAAAATCAAATGTCTTTTGTGTGAAATGCCATTCAAATTTTGAATACTGGATTTTAAGTATGAATTGGGTTAATTGAATTTTTAATGTACACCCACTGGCCACTTTATTAGGTACACCTTACTAGTACCAGTAAGGACCCTTAGTTGGACCCTCTTTTGCATTCAGAACTGCCTTAATCCTTCGTGGCATAGATTCAACAAGGGTACTGGAAATATTCCTCAGAGATTTTGCTCCATATTGACATGATAGCATCACACAGTTGCTGCAGATTTGTCGACTGCACATCCATGATGTCAATCTCCTGTTACACCACAAACCCAAAGGTGCTCTATTGGATTAAGATCGGGTCACTATGGAGGCCATTTGAGTACAGTGAACTCATTGTCATGGTCAAGAAACCAGTCTGAGATGATTCACGCTTTATGACATGGTGCGTTATCCAGCTGGAAGTAGCCATCAGAAGATGTGTACACTGTGGTCAAGGGATGAACATTCAGGGATGCTATTTGAGTTGCTGTTGCCTTTTTATCAGCTAGAACCAGTCTGGTTATTCTTCTCTGGCATCAACAAGGCATTTGCACCCACAGAACTGCCGCTCACTGGATATTTTCTCTTTTTCTGATCATTCTCTGTAAACCCTAGAGATGGTTGTGCATGAAAATCCCAGTAGATCAGCAGTTTCTGAAATACTCAGACCAGCCCATCTGGCACCAACAACCATGCCACATTTAAAGTCACTTAAATCCTTTTTCTTTCCCATTGTGATGTTCGGTTTGAACTGCAGCAGATCGCCTTCACCACGTCTACATGCTTAAATGCATTGAGTTGCTGCCATGTGATTTGCTGATTAGAAATTTGCGTTAACAAGCGGTTGGACAGGTGTACCTAATAAAGTGGCCGGTGAGTGTATTTGTGTTGCTTGTTTCTTGTGATACATGTGACATGAACGCTGATGTGGTTGTATGGCGAGGCCAAAGATAAATTCCCACTTGTGGACAATAAAGCAAGTAAACACAATGTTTGATTTTTTGTTTAAAGTCTGTGTGAAATCCAAATTTAAATTTTTTTTCTTTTGCTAGCGAACGTTGTTATTCTTTAGGTGAACAAATTATACAAACCGAAAAAATAGTTTTTTTTAGTAATAATCTTCTATCAATTTCTGAGCATCTGCTTCTGCAGTTTGATTGGCTCCTTCTCTGATGATGTTAGTTTGATGCTTCAGCCAACATTTTTATCCACGCCCCTTTACTGTTAATTCACTGAGGCAATGATGTGCAAAAATGCCCCACCCTCTACTCAATATTCAGTTTCAGTTGGGAGTAAAGCGCTCAGCATAAATTAGTATATTTTTATCCACTTCTCAGTAAGTATAGGTCATATTTTTCGATGCATTTGAACAAAACAGATTTATTAAACAGGTATATTTATATTAATCATCTAAACTCTTTAGTAATAAAAAGTTAATACATTAAAACCCATGCAAAATATTGGAAAAAGAAAATACAAACTACAAAAGTTAAACTGATTTTTATACCTTTTTTTTGCTTGCTTCTCTTGATTTTTTCTCTTTTTAATTTCTTTTTATTTAATATTTTCCCTAACATGCATATTTAACTGTACTTATTTTGGACTGTTATAATAAGTTATTTAGTTAGAATAGCTCCTGATTCATCTTTAGCACTCACAAATCTAATGTATATGCACAAATATAATATTGTACAGCGCCCTATAGAAAATAGAAAAAAAGGTATTTATCTATGCCAAGCATGGTTTATCAACATACTGAAATAGAAGTGTCACATATGTACCTAGGATTTTTATTTCAGTATGTTCTTAAAATATTTCATGAATAAAAACGCTCTCTAATATCCTTTAATAATATTTGCAGTCTTTTAAAATACATTTAATCTTCTTAAACAAGTTACAAAAACACTGTAAAAAATATTGGTTGCCTTAAGCTGAATCAAATTAACCTTTTAAGTCCGTTTAAATTATTACATTTTTATGTTTTTTATTTATTATCATATTATGTTAATTAAAACAGCTTGTGTGACTTACAAAATTAAGTTAGAACATGATTAACTCGGTTTAATAATCACTAAAAACATGTCATCATGAATAATTAATCATATATATATTTTTAAAGGGCAGGGTTTTGTCTTGAGCGACCAATTCTACATTTTGTCCGTGTAATTTTAAAATGTGGGTACATAAAACACACTTAAAATGAACAGTTTGCTAAATATTAGCAAAAACAAGCAAAGCAGACGTAAAAAAAAAACAAGCAAAGCAGACTGAATTAAGATGTCCATGAATCCATATCAAAGGGGTTTATTTGAGATAATATTCAGATGTGTTCCTCTGGCACCACCTTGTGGATTGAACCTTATTTATCCTCCTAAATCAAGAAAACACACTGCTCACACTTATTTTTTTTTAAGTACAATTCATGCTATTATCAAACCATTAACTAAAACTTTTAGCTTAATAAACTACTAATTAGCTGATTATGAATAGATTGTAGTTAGGGTAGTGGATACGATTAAGGATGTAAAATAAGATCAGATTTATAAGCTAATAAACAGTTCATGTTTTAATAATAGTCAGACAATAAGTCAGTAGTAAATGGTGTGAATTGTTAGCTAAACACTATTAAAGAGTTTCTTTTATCCCATTTTGCATTTACAGAAAGCTAGTGTAATAAAATTATTGCTGCCCTAAATTTTTAAGTTAAACTAAATAAACTTTTCTAGTGATCACAACTTGCATCAATGAAAATGACTGTAAATGTTAAGTTAAAGGTGCTGCGTGCAAGTTTTTGACTCTTCTAAAACAAAGTCAACCATATTATGCTTGCAGTTATTTCAGAAACATGCTCAGTAAACATTCTTGTTTATTAGAAAAACAATGCTGAAGTCAGATATTCTGCTTTGAAATTGTGAGTTTCATGCCAAAGCGTCTGTCTTTGGTCCCTTTAACCCGCCCAATGCCAGTTTAGCCAATTATATTTTAGCACCCCGGGTTGCCTTGGTGTGATTCATTCCAGCACCCCGGGTTGCCTTGGTGTGATTCATTCAGTCAGGAAGGCTCTTAGGGTGCTTTCACACTCGCACTTTTTGGTCCGCAGCCGGGTTTGTTTGACGTCATAGTATAGTACGTTATGTTAGCTAGTGTGAACGAGTCTTCTGAACTCGTGTGGGCACCCATGATCCGTACTCGAGTCTGCCTGAAAAAGGTGGTCTGGAGTTCATGCGAACTCTGGTACGGTTCACTTCTGATGTGAATGCAATCGTACCAAATAACGGTAGTTAACCCCCAACTGTACAACAAACTATCATTTTCATAACGTTCGTTCGTGTGTGTGTCACGTTCCATACCTTGGTGACAAGCGTACGCTTGTATGCGCGCATAAAGCAGATGAGGTGTACCTGAGGAGTTTATCCTGTTGTTCACCTGTAAGACATAGAAGCAGTTTCTAATTTATCTTTTAAAATTTCTTCTAAAGAGCCCCTACTATCTGATAAAAAAAAGGGTCATATTTTGATTTTAGGGGTCTCCAGCAACAGTCTGATATGCATGCAAGGTCAAAAAACACTTTCATTGTCTTATAATATGCATTTATTTTTAACTAATTATCACAAAGACTCCCATATGATTTGTTCAGCGATTCAATTGTTCCCAAACTCCTACTTAGCGCGATGCTAATTTGCTAATTTAGGAAAAGGAATTTGATCCATGAACTGTACTGATAAAGTTCCTGTCAAGCTCTGATAAAGTCCCGTACGTATTCTGTTCTGATCCTTCCTTTAACAGTCAACAAATCCCCTGTTGCAGGGTAGATTATTGCATTAATCACCAAAACATTCACTCATCTTTAGTCAGGATCAGTCCCACACACACCTGCACTCTGCTAACTTTTGGAGGGCACGTTCACGTTTTATAGTTTCACGGTGTTGTTTCATGTCAACGAATAATTTAAACGACTCTCAGTGTAATGTTTTATTTAAAAAAAAAAGAAAATCTATATTTTTAAACACGTGCACTTTTAGATTTAAAAATCAGCTGGATGTTTTAATTCACTTGAAGCTGTGTTGCACACTACATGCAAGGTTATTTTCAAAAACCCATAATAGAAGCTCTTTAATATGGAAAATATTCCTTCTATCACGTGTCGTTGCTTTTATTTAGGACACAACTTAAACCAGCCTTTGGGCTCGATAGTCAGAGTCGCTCCTGTTGGTGTCCTCAATCTGGCACCCTGCGCTTGCACG
Source organism: Danio rerio (assembly GCF_052040795.2). Lineage (NCBI taxonomy): Eukaryota > Metazoa > Chordata > Actinopteri > Cypriniformes > Danionidae > Danio > Danio rerio. The sequence goes on from NC_141034.1 coordinate 53,256,273, forward strand.
TGTTTTAAACCAGGAGTGCAATACCTAGTTCAACCACTGGGTGTCAAACTTACATACTGCACCTTTAAACTTATACAACTTAATGTTAGTTGAAACCATAGACTGTAAAAGATATGGACGTAGTATCCGTGACGTCACCCATAGGTTTCTAAAGAATGTAAAAGAAGCTACAGGTAGGAGTGGCCAACCGTTGCTATTTTGTTTGTGCGTGATCGCACCGATCGCAGGATACCAAACAAGGGCAAAGGGGCGAAGCGTGAGCAGAGCTACAGACGCATGCTGGCATTTTGCTTAGGCCTGGCTTAGACGGACTTTTCCTTGGGAGAAACGCTTAATACTTCCTTACCTGCGACTCGTTTGTGTTCTGACTACATGTGCTTGCTTGTATAATATACTAATAAAGTGTTTAGTCTTTTAAAAACACTGCTGTAACACATTGAGCCACTAAACATTGTTCTTAAGACGTTTTTCAACAGGAGGAAAACGCGAATTACTTTCAAACACTTCAGATATAGTCTGAATTAGTAATTGCAAGGCTATTTATGAAATCCAGGCATAAAATTGTATGACAACGCTTCAGATGACTGTTCTAGAGCCTACATCTAATCAATCTGTCAGATTCTGGAGTGCATTACAGCTCTAAATACAATTATAAATGATCTTAAATAAATCAAATACATTTATAGAGATGATATATAAGTATTTAATTTCACTCACCTGGGAAATGGAGACCATGTGAATGATTTGCGAGCACAATTAAGTGCACACAGCATGCCGTATCATCTGATAATTGTAGAAAATAATTCCAAAAGGAAACTGACTGTGTAAAGAAACATTAAAGAAGACAACAATACGATAAATATGTCAAGTTCAGCAGCTAATCAGCCGGAATCAGCTGAGGTGACGAGACAGCGAGCAGCGAGACCTAGCTGTCACTCAAGTGACCCCACCCCTAATTATGCAGACTTAATATAACTTAATAAAAACTAAACGGATGAGTTATAAAAAAAAAAATTCACCCCCTCACAGTTGTCATGAAGGGTAATATTAGCTATATGCACCAACGCCATCTTTTGTACCCGGCTGTAAACATGTCTTTATCAGCAGTAAAAATAGCCAATTTACCAATGCAGTCAGAAATCACCTGGGCCCGGTTTTTAAAAGGTTTAATCCGGATAAAAGGTCGCTGGTTTGAGCCTCGTCTAGGTCAGTTGGCGTATGGAGTTTGCATGTTCTCCCTGCATTTGCGTTGGTTTCCTCCGGGTGCTCCGGTTTCCCCCACAGTCCAAAGACATGCGGTACAGGTGAATTGGGTAGGCTAAATTGTCCATAGTGTATGTATGTGTGTGAATGAGTGTGTATGAGTTCCCCAGTGATGGCTGGAAGGGCATCCTCTGTGTAAAAACATATACTGAATAAGTTGACGGTTAATTCCGCTGTGGCGACCCCGGATTAATAAAGGGACTAAGCCAAAAAGAAAATGAAGGAAAGAAAAATATTAGCCATTGTGATGAATATATAAATCAATTACAGACAGAATAAAATGTCTTGTTTTTGGTCAATTTTGACAGCTGTTTCAGGGATTATTTAATGAGGCCAAACTCTTTCTACTTTGTTGTACGTTAAAGCCTATCTAATCACTGTAGCCTGGCGGATGAACAAATACAATTGAAAGCTTATGAATAAATAGGCTATCTTGTAAGATACTGCATGATCCAAATATAGTATTATTTGAGTAATACTTTTCAAGTTTCATTACATTTTGGGCAGGAAATCCATGCTGAATTCACCCTTCTGATGGGATCAGTTTAATCCAGATTTTTTGGATCAAAGTGATCCAAATCCTACAAAAAAAAGGTCTAAAAAAAACCAAATAAAGGTTTGATCCGGATTAAAACCAAGATGGGATAATGTAAGCTAATTCAATTACGTAATTCACTTTTTCTTTTGAAAAACCCATTTCCAATCCATTATCCAAAATCCTAGTAGATTACTTTTAACCGGGGCCCTGGATTTCCTGGAGCCTGCCCCCCCAAGACGAGTCGATGAATTGCAGTATAATAACTTTTGTATCGGCTACTCGAGGGAGAGCAGGAGGTTGCCGCTTGGTTGAAAGCTGATTAAAATGAGTTAAAACAACATAAAAAATATCTCTTAATTTTTTTGTCATTGCATTTTTACAGTGTCGGAAGTGGCAGAAGACAAGAGGGAAAAAGAGAAAAGTCATGAAGCAGAAAGAGTTTATTATCAACCATAGATAGGAAAATACATTAGTGTAAAGGAACTTCTATATACAGATTTCTAGAGCTAAGAATACAGAGAAGAGACAGAAAATAGTTGTTTACCATTCTTATCCAGAGCTGCCTTTTTGGAGTTTATTACAGACTTAACATTCATTGAATATGGTGAGAGCTTTATTAATTGTTTGTTTTTGTTGGTTTATTTAAGTAACGTTGTGTATCTCTGCTGGCTTCATTTTGAATGGTAAACAAGAGTTGATCCCGTGTACTACAGAATGGCTGAAGACATTATGTACAGTGTTTGCTAGTCACAAAGAAACTACTAGAAAAGTCACTGGCCTCTGCCAAACGCAAGTGATCAGAGGTAAAAATTAAAAGGAAAATAAGAAAAGGTCCAGCTAATCTGTTCATTTTATTGCAGCAGGTTTTCAGTATCAAAAATGAAGGCTGGAAACACTATAAAGGGGAAAGCAGGAATGATTAAAGAAAGGAGGACAGAAAAAGAAAGACTGGTCCATTATTTAGCGGTATTGATCATTAATGCTGAAACTAACATTATGGGAGCTTGTTTCTGCATTACAAGCTAAAAAATAAAAGGTAATTGCAACCAAGAATTGAGAATATAATTGGTTAGATCCTGCAATTCTCATGATTTCTCTATATTTTATCAGCCTAATCTCACGAGAAAACATAAGTATTTTACGTTTTGCCAGTTTAGTGGCTAATTCGTACGAATTCGAAATTGTACAATTTTAAAAAGGAGGTGTGGCACCTAACTCCACCCCTAAACCCAACCGACATTGGTGGATGAGCAAATCGTACTAAATTGTACGAACTAGATTGTACGAATTCATACGAATTAGCCACTAAATCAAAAAGTTACGAATTGCCGTGAGATTGTGTTGATTTTATAGTGAGCAATTTTAAAAGGAAAGAAAGAATTGTGAAATACGCTTGCTCAAACTACAGGGTGGGCCATTTATGTTGATGCACCTTAATAAAATGGGAATGGTTGATGATATTTACGTCCTGTTTGTGGCACATTAGTATTTGTGAGGGGGCAAACTTTTCAAGATGGGAGGTGACCATGGTGGCCATTTTGAAGTCAGCTGGTTCATTCGGCATTATCTGTAGTTTCGGGTGCTGCACATCTTGTATCTTCACACCATTAACAATTGCTTTCGCATGACACCAATGATAAAAGTCTAAGGGGGTCAGATTGGGAGACCTTAGGGGCCATTCAACTGGCCCACGATGACCAATCCGCTTTTCAGGAAACTGTTCATCTAGGAATGCTCGGACCAGACACCCATAATGTGGTGGTGCACCATCTTGCTGAAAAAACTCAGGGAAGGTGCCAGCTTTAGTGCATAAAGAGGGAAACACATCATCATGGAGAGTGGGAGAAGAGGGTTGCATTGACAATCCAACACAATGGGCAGCACATTAAACACATTTTATAAGTTGTTAATAAATCATGAAAGAATAAAGTTACGTTAAAACCAAGCACACCAATGTTTTTCTTGTGAAATTCCCAATAAACTTTGATGTGTCAAAAGGCCCTCTTCCTATTGAAAAAACAAAAATTAGATCCAAGATGGTTAACTTCAAGGGCTCTATTTTGACGGTCCATGCGCAGAGCGCAAAACGCAGGGCGCAAACGCTTTCAGGGCGGGTCAGGACACGTTTTTGCTAATTTAAGGACGGGAAATCTGCCTTGCACCGTAGCGCATGGTCTAAAAGGGTTGAGTTTATTTTCTTAATGAGTTATAGGTGTGTTTTGAGAATAAACCAATCAGAGTCTCATCTCCCATTACCTTTAAGAGCCAGCTGCGTCGCGCCACGAGCACATTCGCTATTTACAGGACGCAAAGTAAGTCTAAGTGGAAAAACTGAGCATTTCACAAGCAAACAGTTCACAGTTACAGTTTTTTAACAGAAAACTGTTAAACAGAGCATCTACTGCGTGAGAATGAGAGATAATGGATCTACTTTCACTTTCGCTTTTGAATAGGGAAACCTTTACACACAGAAATCAATTAGTCTATAAATAAGTAATTTCGTTTGTTAAGCGCAAATATTCGTTTCAAAACTATTTCTAAATTCAGTTCTAATTTCCAGCAAACGAATAAATGAATAATAATAACAAAAATGTGCTCAAAAACTTGAGTTATATCCTAAAACACATGACGTGCCTCTTATGGTCTAAAACCTGACAGCTGGGCAAATCTAAGCTTGTTTTTAATAAAACAAATATAAATATGGATATAATAAATAATACTGCTAATAATAATAACATTATACAAAAGCAAATTGTTATAAATGAACTGAAAAAGCCTCCCGAGATAAAGAAGACATAAAAGCAGTGGTTTTTCATATTTATGTAGGCTAGAAAATAATATGTTTTGTAATATTTTAATCCTTTATATTTATATTCTATATCTATTATTATTATATCCTATATATCCTTAATATTTAATATTTAAAAATTTTCATATGTAAAGATATTTGCCTATTGCTCTCTTGTGCGTATTAAGCAGTGTGTGAGCGAGGCGCAACTCTGCGCCGGAGTTTAGACCGGGTTAGTTTTGGTCTAATGAAAAATCTATTTTAGTTTCTTAATAGCAACGCACCAGCCGTGCGCCTCAGAACGCCTCCCTTTTTAGACCAGAACGCCTATGGGCGCACAAATGAGCGCTAATGCATTTGCTATTTAAACAGCGTAGCGCAACGCCTCAAAACAACTCTTGCGCAAAGCTGAAACTACCAAAAGACTAATGCGCCACGCCTTGCGCCACACTGCGCCGGGTGTATGATAGGGCCCCATAATAGCCACCACCCATCTTGACAAGTTTGCCCCCTCACATATACTAATGTGCCACAAACAGGACGTTAATATCACCAACCATTCCCATTTTATTTAGGTGTATCAATTTAAAAGGCCCACCCTGTACTTAATTAAAATGAGCTAAAACAACACAATCCTTGAGTTTTATTTGTTGAATCAACTTGTAATAACTAATAAGCTGACTTTATTCCTTAATGTTGTCCCAACACAAATCGAGTGTGTGAAACCCAACATTTTTTAGTGTATCAACTTGGAATTGGATTGTTTATCATTTCTCACAACAACAAAAAAAACATTTATTTTCTAGTTTTAACCCTTGTGCACTGCTCAAATTGACTACCCCCTTGTTATGTTCAGAATAAAAACATCCAATGAATTCAACTGCTGTAAATATGCATCAGATTAATACATTTTTTTCTACTGTTTTTGCATAAATCTGTTAATCGGCCTCAGTCCTGATCAAAACTACTTAATTGTTCATAAAATTACAGGATTTCAACTCTTTAATTGCCAAGTTCATAAATGATGTCACTGATTTGGTGAAAAACACATAAAATGACGTTTTTTAATATAATTTTAAATACAACTGTGGACTGGATGTTATTTTTAATCTTTTATTAAAGTCTTGGACAGACGAGGCAGTGGCGCAGTAGGTAGTTCTGTCGCCTCACAGCAAGAAGGTCGCTGGTTCGAACCTCAGCTCAGTTGGCGTTTCTGTGTGGAGTTTGCATGTTCTCCCTGCCTTTGCGTGGGTTTCCTCCGGGTGGTCCGGTTTCCCCCACAGTCCAAAGACATGCGGTACAAGTGAATTGGGTAGGCTAAATTGTCCGTAGTGTATGAGTGTGTTTGTAAATGTGTGTGTGGATGTTTCCCAGAGATGGGTTGCGGCTGGAAGGGCATCTGCTGCGTAAAAACTTGCTGGATAAGTTGGCGGTTCGTTCCGCTGTGGTGACCCCGGATTAGTAAAGGGACTAAGCCGACAAGAAAATGAATGAATGAATGAATAAAGTCTTGGACATGTTAACGATTAGTAACAACATTGGCTTTGATGCATTGTTAGATTTTCATTTTTTCTCTCTAATTTACTGTTGGTGGCTGTTTTTGTCCCATTGACTTCCATTAGAACCACATTTGATATAAATACACAGTCTTTGTTTTTGTTTACACCATGTAGTTCTGAGAGCTGAGATATTTTGATTTTCTCAGACACATCAAGGTAAGTGCAAGGTAAGGTCACTCTCACACACTCAGACACATATGCACACACTTTTGCTATTATACTCCATATAACATCATAAACTAAGCTTCTTTTTTTTCCACAGGCCTATCTAAAGGTTCAATGGTGTAGACTGATGATCGACAGTAAAACCACCAACGATCAAACATGCATGATTATATGCTGTCATGGTTTTGTAAAAAAATGTGGTCATAATGGAAGTCAATGCAGCAAAAACAGCCACCAACAGTAAATCTGGGGGAATAAAAAATTTAAATCAATTTAAAAAAATGCATCAAAGACAATGTTGTTACTAATCTTTCACATGTCCAGAACTTTAATAAAAGATAAAAAAATAAAAAAAATAAATCCACAATTACTTTTATATAGAAAATACGTCATTTTGTGTGGGGTTTTTTCACCAAATCAGTGACATCTATGTAAATTTGGCAATTAAAAAGTGAAAATTCTGAAATTTTCTAAGCAATTTAGTAGTTTTGATCAGGACTGAGGTGGATTAACTGATTTATTCAAAAAAAAAAAAAAAAAAAAAAAACATTTATCTGAAGCATTTTTACAGCAGTTTAATTCAGTGGATGTTTTTCATCACGAACATAACAAAAGTTTGACCAGAGAGTATCGTTGAGTTTTTGTTTTTAAATCAAAGCAAAATAAGATTCGTCACCAAAAATCATTCCGCTAGTTGAAACACAGAAAAATAATGGCCAAATTAAGACTCAAAAATCACCCCAGAGTGAATGAAAACATCCCCAACAGCACATCCGAGTTAAAGTTACATCTTGCAATGATCTTATACACAACACAGTTGTGTTTACACACACTTCTTTTTTCAAAATTGTGAGGTTATAAAGAAAAAAAAAAAAAAAAAAATATATATATATATATATATATATATATATATATATATATATATATATATATATATATATGATATTAATAATAAATATAATAATAGAATTATAATTAAATTAACAAATAATAAAAATGTATATATTTAGTAATTTCTGTTTTTGTCTATATAAAATAAAAGATGTTTGCTGTTTGTTCAAACTACTTATATAAAATAAGCTGAAACATGTCTTGAGTTTTTTTTATGGGGGGGGGAGGGGTGGGGGGGGATTGGCAACTTCATTGTTTCACGTTCAATACACACATTTCTAAAAACTAATAAGTGAACTTAATTCCTTCATGTTTCCCAACAAATGTTAAGAGGGGGGTACTAATAATATCACTGGGGGCCCCAAAGCAGCGCCCCTGTGTGAGGTACAAAGTTACAATTCTTAAAATAATAATAACAATGATGATGATGATGACTATGATGATGGTAATAAGCTACAGCAGTGTTTCTTAACCATGTTCCTGGAGGACCACCAGCTCTGCACATTTCCCCCGTCTCCTTAACCAAACACACCTGATTTAGTTCATCAGCAGAAACTGAAAGACCTGTAATAAGGAGGACACATCCAGTGTTGGTGGTCCTTCGGGAACGTGGTTAAGAAACACTGCTCTACAGAATAGACTCTGAATTGCAAGAAAAAAAAAAACAATAAACTAAAATTAAAAAATTGCATAGTCAATAACAAATTGCGAGTTTAAAACTAATAAATCTCAGCACAAAAAAAGATAATTAATAAGGAACTGCACTTTTATAACTAGCAAGTCAAAATTTAAAGATAAGTAATCACTTTTTTATTGCATGGCAGAAACAAGCTCTCATAATCAAGGAACTCAAACTATTAAGTTTATTTCTCTGAATTTATTCTCTATACCATTTTATTCTAATAATCATCAACCATCAACCACTTGTCTTGTTGAAATGCACTGATATCTTATATTTTAGGTCTCAAACTCAAATCCGCAGCTCTGCAGTTTTGCTCCAACCCTATCAAACACAGCTGATCCAAATAATCAAGGCTTTCAAAAGAGTCATGAACACTGTCATTAGTTGGATGAGTCGTGTTTGATTAGGGTTTGTGCAAATCTGTGCAGAGCTGCAGCCCTCCAGGAATTCAGTTCGAGACCCATGTCTTATATTCATATACTTTATCATACAGTTTATTGCATGCAAGTGACCATTCTGCTGTCAAACCGCTCTCCACCATCACATCAAACTGCACAAATCTACTCCACAAACAACATCCATCTCGGCCAAATATTTCTACCATCATCCAGAGAGAGCAAATTCAACAATAATTATGAATCAAATCATTCAAAAGAGAGACATCGTCGATAAACAAAAATTCAATATGTACACACGCACACACAAAAACACCATTCATTTGATTGTAGAAAGTAAATATGCAATACACATTTTATTCACACTTTACAAAAGAAAGCTAAAATCTCATCTCTACCAGAATACCATCAACAATTCATGGTCACTTTTAAGACGAAACGCTAAAGAATATAGTGAAGAGGCTCCGGAAAACAAAAGACTTGCTCTGGTTCTTACTGCTAAATCAAAGCCATGCTGCTGCTGCTGCTGCACAGAAACCCAACACGTAATAGATGGACATCAACCAAAATACTACGCTTAACCACAAATAGACCACTGCCAGACATCGTTTACAAGTCTCGGAGATGATCTTTTTGTCCAAAAGGCTCACAACTAAAAGCTACGGAAGATACTTTCAAGAATAAATCTCACAAAAGAGGAGGAATGCATCAAGCTGGCACTACACAGAAAAGGTTATGGCTATAAAAGAGAGATGGATATGAAAACAGACAAAATACACAGTAAAATCAGCAATGCAGACTACTAAACATTCTTGAAACACAAATGCTGCCCTATGCCTGATTTCATGAGACTCTTAGAGTTGAAAAAGATGCATTAAAAGCAAAGAAACATCACATTTTCAACACAACAGTACCTTTTTTTTCTAATCTAGAGGTTTGCATCACAAAAAGCATGCAAAATGTATACAGATGCACAATATACATGAAGGAACGACACACTGTAAAAAGCAATTAGTTACTTTGCTGAGTAAATCCATAGTCTTCAATGTGACAAGTTGACTTTATTTAAAAGAACAATCTACTATTTGAGGAAATAGGCTCATTGTAAAGACCTTTTAGTGTTTAACAGGGAATTTTAATCATTTTTTAATCCATTCAGCTGTTGGCAAAGTCTGGCGGGAGCACTTTTAGCTTAGCTTAGCATAGATTATTGAATCTGATTAGACCATTAGCATCTCGCTGAAATCACCAAAGAGTTTAGATCATTTTCCTTTTTGAAAATGGTAGCTGATTTTCAGGCAATGCATAATATCATTGGACCTACTGCAGCCAATGGTAAGACAGCAAAATTTCTTTATTATTATGCTAAAATAGGTATAGTCCGAGCCATATTGACCTAGAAACTAGGTCGGACTTTTCATTTTCTATCAATCATGATGTAATGTGGAAGAAGAGTCAAGCTTTAATTAGGAAAAATCATCAAAAATTTGGGGTTATTTGAGTGAGATGCTAATGGTCCAATCCGATTAAATTATCTATGCTAAGCTAAGCAAAGCTAAAAGTGCTCCTGCTAGACTTCGAGATCAGCCGAATGGATCAAAATAGAGGACAAACTTCAGATTGGAATCTCAATCAAAAGTGACCAAAGATTGCAGCCAATGGTATGGTATGGTATGGCTTTATTATTACTATGCTAAAATAGTTATAGTTCGAGAAAAATTGACCTTGAAATAAGCAACTTAACATTTTCCATCGATCATGATAGAGTCAAGCTTTAAATAGGAAAAACTATCAAAACTCTTTAGTCATTTGAGAGAGATGCTAATGGTCTAATCTGATTCTATTATCTATGCTAAGCTAAGCTAAAAGTGCTTCTGCTAGACTTGGAAATCGGCTGAATGGATCAAAATAGAGGACAAACTTTAGTGGAGTCGTAGATGAGAATACTTAATAAAAAAAATTTAGTTTTCTCCACTATTAAACCTGTTGTAGCTTGGAATTGTTAAGTTGACTTAATGTAATTTGTATAATTATGCAATACAAAAGTGACCAAAGATTGCAGCCAATAGTACGGCAGCCTTTATTAATACTATGCTAAAATGAGTATAGTCCGAGCAAAATTGATCCTAAAAAAAGCTTCTTTACATTTTCCATTGACCATGATGTAACTATAGAAGAAGAGTCGAGCTTTAAATAGGACTAAATTCTTTAGTCATTTGAGTGAGACACTAATGGTCTAATGCGATTCATTTATCTATGCTAAGCTAAGCTAAAAGTGCTCCTGCTAAACTTGGAGATCGGCTGAATTCATGAAAAAAAGTTCTCCACTATTAAACTTGTTGTAACTTGGAACTGTTAAGTTGACTTCATTTTTATAGTTATGCATATATTCACCTAAGTTTAAGTCAAAGGGTTTCTCTTTTTTCAAGTCAACTATTTGATTTTTCAAGTGCAGGTTTAGATAAATGACAGCAAGATGCATTGAAAATTAGCTTGAGATGAAGAACCGGATGGATTAGAGAGTAAATAAGGATTAGACCAGTAGCATCTCACTCAAAAGTGACTAAAGATTTTACCTACTGCAGCCAATGGCACGGAAAATTCCTTTATTATTATGCGAAAATAGGTAGTCCGAGCCATATCGACCTAGAAAAAAAACCGTTTCATTTTCCATCGATCATGACATAATCAAAGAAGAAGAGTCAAGCGTTAGATAGGAAAATCAAAAAATGTTTTGGTTGTTTGATTGAGATGCTAATGGTCTAATCCGATTCAATTATCTATGCTAAGCTAAGCGTGCTCCGGCTGAATGGATAAAAAAAATGGCTCCACTATTAAACCTGTTGTAACTTGAAACTGTGACATTTTTATAATTATGCACAAATGTACCTAAGTCAACGGATTTCACTTTTTTTCCCCAAAGTCAACTAATCGCTTTTTACAGTGCCTGTTTACATAAATGGCAGCAAGATGCATTGAAAAACAGCTTGAGATGAAGAATTGGATGGATTAGGGAGTAAATAAGTTACTATAATTAAAAAAACAAAGTGCAAAATTAGCAATGAGTGCAAAAGTATGGCAGCGAGAACCAAGAACAACCTCTGTATTTTATACAAGCTGGTTAATTTGGATTCTTTGATAAAAACGGAGCTTACAATACAATCTTCATTTTTTTTTTTTTTTAAATTTGGAGCATAATTTATTTTTAGTACAAAACATTAAAAAAAGAAGGTATGCATGTGGCTCATATACAATCCTAAAACTGTGTATTTATATATATATATATTATATATATATTTATATTTGATTAAATTTTGTACAAAGACCTGGGAGGAGCCCTCTGATATATAATATAGGGGCGTCAGAACATTTCTAGCCTCGAGAACAGTGCTACAGATCTTCCAAGGATGAGTTTCTGTGTAATAACAGGATGAAAAGGTCATTTTCGACCCAATAATCGCTGGTTAAAAGACTCCCTGGTTAATCTTCTCATAAAAAACCTCCTTCTCTAAGAAAATCCACAGTGAGATCAAGCGCAGTTTAAATCAGTCACAAAAGAAACCGAAAGAGAGCCTGCCTCCATAGCACGGGTTAAAACAAAACAAGAGTGTGCAAAAAGCAGTGCCGCTGAATCCAGACATCTAAAATAATTTGGTTTACATTAAGCTCACATCTTTACACCTCCCGGCTGAGGGGGGAGAGAAAGACAAATAAGTGCTTTTGTTTTAGTTAGCGTGTTAAAAAACATTCTGTAACAGTGCACTCGCGTTAACCGTCTTAATATTGCACCATTGATGGGAGAATAAAACATCAGGAGATGAAGCACCGATGTAAAGCGAGTTTCAGCACCGCACAAGTGGAAAAGCTCCCAGGATTCCACTCTTTCACTTACTGAGATTGGTCTGCGTAACACAACTGTCACTCATGCAAAGGAGACTGCAGTGATGTGTGTGTGCGTGTGTGTGTGTGCAAATTGTACTTCAAAATGAAGCTGAATGCATACTGGTAAACTGGTTGCAGAGACAGTTAGGGCTAAAATGAAAACTGTATGTTCGTTTACTCAACCACAGGCTATTCTACACACTTTTTTATATATCAGCTGAAACCAAGGTCTATTATGATTCATTATAATGCAATTCAATGTCATTCACATCACTTGTTTCCAGCACTTGGAGCCAAAAAAATAAATACACACGTCACGCACATTCATATATACAAATAGACACATACATATATACACCCACCCACACATCCACACACACGCAGGATATATACACATACATACATGCATGCATGCATGCATAAATATACACAAATACATACACACACACACAAATATATATATACATATATACACACACACACACACACGTACACGTCACATGCATAAATACATCAAGACACACACACCAAGAAAACATGAATACACACATGCACGTTATACATAAACACAAGCGCGTACACACATCACATATTCATACTTCACATACACACGCACACACGTCATGCATACAAGCACACGCGCACACAAACATGTCACGCATACACACACACACCAAGCAAACATGGATACACAAACAAACACACACATACATAGACGTGCACACATATATACACGCGTCATGCATGCATGCACGCATACACACACACGCACAGCACACATGGACACACACACACACACACACACACACACACACACAGTCACGTCATGCATACATACACACACATCAGGCATATACACACAGACACACATGTTGCTCATACACATACACACACGTCATGCATACATACACACGATTCTGGCATTCATACATACATTTCACACATACATGAGTCACAAATGCATGCATACATACACGAGTCTGGCATAAATACAAACACACACACACACTTCAGACATACATAAGTCGCACGCACACACGCACACAAACACACAGACACACACACACACACACACACACACAGACACACACACACACACACACACACACACAGACACACACAGACACACACAGACACACACAGACACACACACACACACACACACACACACACACACACACACACACACACACACACACACACACACACACACACACACACACACACACACACACACACACACACAAAATTAACAGCCAGTACATGCAGGTCTAATGAAATGAAATGATTGGTCTGTGCAAGAAACAATTGCTTTGTTTTTTTTAACAACATTTAATCCACAGCATTTGTGGCCATGTGGAACAAACATGCTACTGCAGGCGTCAGTGTGTCTGCAGCGTCCAGGATACACAATATTTGGATGCACAACACAACACTGCATCCTTCCTCTCCACTCTAAACAATTTGCACCAGCTCATGTGCACATTAATATGCCACAAATGATAATAACCTCTTAAATAATGTTCAGTCTCTTGCACTAAACAATCATCTCGCTTCATAAGACATCATCAGAAGCCATGGCTATTAATTGTGTTGAGCCTGTATGATTTTTTTGACTCTCAAAGTGCTAACCATCGACATGCATTTAATTAAACCACCAAGAACTATAGTTTCAGCTTTTAAAAATCTTGAATAATCTGAGGAAGAGTATATTAAAGCTCCTTTTTAGGTAAAGTTGTCTTTTAAAGCTTATAACGGCTGGTTTTTAGCATCGGTTAAATCAGTCTGCAGTCCCTTTGAGCGTGTGACCGAGCGTTAAACTTTCATCTTACAGTTTGGATACATGCACACGAGCTATGCCCATACATTAAAATATAATTAATGATAACATGTCAGTCAATAGGAGGGGGATTGATTTAACAAAAATAAAAAGATCTATAGCTCAACAAAAACAAAACACATCTCCCTGACACATAGGTACTTGTTTGGACCCTAAAATGAATAAAGGTAGAAGAGAAAAAAATATATATATATGTCGATTTTAAAAAATAAAGAATAGCTTAGAGGTTTTATCGTTTCAGAAAAACGTGGGACTCTGCAGTGCCACCAGTGGCCAGGAGGGCTCACTACCTGTGTGCAGGTAAGTGGACTCCATTGAGAGCGGACGGATAAGGCAGGACCAACTCCAGTTGTGCAAACAGGGAGAAGTGATCTGAGGGGATTAGAGGGTGCGGACAGCCACTGATATTGTTCTCCAGGAGCCAGTTTGTGTCCAAGGGCCCAAGAACGCCCAGCACGTTCAGCTGCGGCCTGGAGTAGAAGATGTAGTCAATGACACCCTAACATGGAAAGACAACAAAAAAAGGGAAAAAAGGTGAGCACATGGAGTTGAGGCACACAGCAAGATGTTTTTGAATGACATTTTATTAGTGCTTGGACTATAAATCGATGCATTGTGAATCGAGAAATTATTCTGCATCGATTATTGTAGATGTAGATAATGTGATGTCAGTTTTAAATTATATATTATAAAATGTAAAAAGAGTTGTAACACTTATAACACACAATAAACTAAAGGTCCCATGAAGTGTTTTGAAATATGCATTTTTTTTATTCAATGTTTGACGTAATCTCAACTGAAGCATGAATACAGGGCAGGACAAAGTAGCTCCTCCCCTTTTAAAAAAAAACAGCCAATAGCATTTTATCACAGCTCTGCCAGTGAGTGATTGAGCTCAAGCACAAATGAAAAGCAAATGAGAAGGAGGCGGGGCATGTCAGATACTAGAAATTCTAACAAAAAAAAACAACAACTATTTCACGAGACCTTAGGCCTAATCCCAATTGTATTTTTGTACCCCTTCCCCTTGGCCCTTAAAACCAAGTGTGAAGGGAAAGGGCTTCAAAATTTAACCCTAAGAAATGTGCAGGTGCTGTCCCACGTCATCATGTCATCACAATCTCTTGTTTCATATGAGGAAAGACGATCGCGACTGCTGTAGTTATTCCAGTTGCAATATTTATTGGTATATATCTTTAAGAAAATCACCGAAGGCAAATATTATCATAACGATCTAATCGTAACTATTCTGTATATTTACACAGTGGCCATATTCATCTATGCAAACACACAAAAAACAACATTAGCATTACAGCAGACACTGTAAAAAGGGTTCACTTTTCTGACAGGGTATTCGAGTGTCAATGTTTTGGGACTGCTATACAGGAGTTATTATTGTGGATTATAGATTTAACGTTTTTTGTTTTAGCTTTTTTTTTTAAGCATGATGGTAAAACACGATCACAGTTATGAATATATTAAAACATGTGCTTGTTTGTTGTAAAAATTCATAATGACAAAAAAAAAAAAAAAAAAAACTATTAATTTGTGGATCTCCTTAATTCCGGGTGCTATTCCTGCCATTGTGGCTGGTGTATTCTGGGAAATTTTCTTACCCCTTGGTTTCGAGTGTGGTCCTGAAAAATCTCTTTTTGAAGGGCTATCTACCCCTTTCCCTTAGCTACACGCCTTCAAGCTAAAGAGACTTGGGACACCCCTACCCCTTCATGGGAACGTGCAAAACGAGTGGTAAGGGGAAGGGCTAAGTGGTAGAATTGAGATTGGGCGGTCCCACTTTATATTAAGTGTCCTTAACTACTATGTACTTACATCAAAAAATAAATACAATGTACTTACTGTGTTTATAATGTATTTAAGAACATTTGTGGTGCTTTTGAGTTGGGGTAGAGGTTGGGTTATGGACAGGTTTGGTGGCATGGGTAGGTTTAAGGGTGGGTTAAGGTGTAAGGGATGGTCAACAGTGTATTTACAAATGTAATTACAAAAGTTAATGACAGATGTAGTTACATACATGTATTTAATCAAGCTTAAGTACATAGTAAATACATGTATTTACACAATAAGTACATTGTAACAAACTATTAATTCCTGTGAAAGTACATATTAGTTAAGGCCACTTAATATAAAGTGGGACCGATTGGGCTTTAATAACAGACATCAATAACTATTGTGAAAGGCGCTATGCAAATAAACATGAATTGAATTATGATCAAACTATAAAAATAGAAAATGAAAAGGATATGAATAGTAACTACAATTTTACTTGCAAGTGATAATCAGTGTATTTTTTTTGGTAAAATGTAACTTTGAACACCTTTTTTTGTGGTTAGACTCACACTAGGCTACCTGCACCAGTTCGTTTGACAAGTGTGAGTGCTCCGAATTGAGTCCAGCCATGGTTCAGTTGGCCGACCCTGGCTTGGTTGGAAGAAGTGTGCCAGAGCGCAGTTTGGTTGGGCTTTGGCGTGGTAAGCTTGTAGTGCGAGTGCAATGTATGGCTGAACACCAAACTTAAGACTCGACGTCACTTTTAAGGGCTGTTTCATATAGATTTATGAATCATTCTTTCTATTCAATGAATGCAAACTGTTGTGTAAGACGCAAACCCCTCGCTGCACGTCTGCTGCACCTTCAGCAAACCTCCTAATACCTGCTGCACAGAGATTTTTATGATTATTTATGAGAATCAACAGTGCTGGATCTGTTCTGCAACATATTTGATAGTGTCACCGCATCCCAGACGACTAAAAATAACACAAAACAATATAACTAAAATAATCTCCACTGCGCTGAGCGAGAACTTTTCTCTTCTGTTAAACTGAACAGTCGCATCATTGATGACGTAAGCATGCTCAGGCTCGGAAGGTAAAGATGCAGTGTGAGTGCAGGCCGTTGGGGGAGAGGGGAGAGGGGAAAAGTGCGCTTCGGCACGGTTCAAGGCAGCTGTACCTAGTGTGAGCATGCCCTTAAGCCAGGTCTCAGCTCTCTTGTAGAGCCACACATATAGTGCTGACTGAAAACCCAAAACTGAATTTCAATTAACAGCAGAGCTCTAGTTCATGTTTCAGAGCTTTCCCAAACACACTCAGCTATTCTGAAACAAAAACACTGAGGATTACAGTGTGTGCATGAACACATTTTCAATCTACTCACCCTAAAATCAAAAGTGTAATTGGTATAAGGCATGAGCCCGTTCTCGTAGGCACTCTTCAGCTTGAACGCATGCGTGATCCTTCCGTTAGATGTGCTGTTTTTGCCGTTGCAGTTGAAGTTGGTCAGGCTGTCGCTGTATCGCAGCTCTTTGAAGTCTTTGTGTGTGCAGTCGACTCCACCTGTGCTCAGGTACTCCACAACACCTGCATTCACATTCACAACTTATTACACACTTATTATCCATTATCTCCTGCAGCTGACAATATAGTTAACAGGTTTCTGCAAGTCAGGTTTAAAGCTGCAGTCACTCTGCACTTTTCACCCTGTAAACTTCCGTTCATATGCATGCAAATGTGGAGGACCGCAAGCTTGTGCGACAAGTTTTAAAGGTCACTACATTGGAAAGTTCAAGTTTGGTGAACTGTGAAATCACATCACGCGATTGTTTGAGATGAATCGAAGATGAAAACATGACCTCTCTGTACAGAAATTTCAAATATGCAGCAATCACTCGCTTTTTTTAAATTTCTAATCATATTGTTTAATCTCACCCCGTTTTGCAGCACCATACGACAGAATTTTGCGTGCTCAAACTCTAGTGTGACCACTATGAAGCAAATTTCAGACTTATACAGGGTTAAACACCAAGGATTTTTTTTTCTAATGGCATGGTAGGGCCAATAAGAAGATTTTAAATTGCCTTATCGAAACGATTTTAATTTATTTACTCATTAACCGCATATTTGAAATGAATCAAAACAAGCTAAATCTAGCTAAAATAGTTACACGTACAAAAAAAAAAAAAAAAAAAAAAAAAAACTATAATAAACTAAATTTAGAGCGACAAGGTGGTAAACAGTCACCCCACAGCAAAAAGGTCGCTAGTTCGACTTCCGGCTGGTCCAGTTTGCGTTTCTGTGTGGAGTTTGCATGTTCTCCCAGTGTTGGCATGGGTTTCCTCCAGGTGCTCCGGTTTCCCCCACAGTCCAAACACATGCGATATACTTGAATTGAATAAACAAAATTGGCTGTAGTGTGTGTGTGTGTATGTGTGTGTGTGTGTGTGTGTGTGTGTGTGTGTGTGTGTGTGTGTGTGAATGAGTGAGTATGGATGTTTCTCAGGACTGGGTTGCAGCTGGAAGGGTATCCGCTGTGTAAAACATATGCTGGAATAGTTGGTGGTTCATTCCACTGTGGCGACCCCAGATGAATAAACGGACTAAGCCAAAGGAATACAACTAAAACTAAATTCATGCACAGAAGTCTGTCTAAAACACATGGAGAACTTTTTAAAAAATGTTTCTGTATTGAAAATAATTACACCATATTGGTGAATAGAGTTTATAGAATATTTAACTTTTGTTAAGCTTTACTGAGATGGATTATTGGAGATTGGTCGGCCCATTGGGTAACTCTACACAGAAGAAAATTATCCCCTTCAGACCCTGGGTCCATTACAATGGACATAACATGACATCCCATTCTTCTGAAATTTGGAACATAATTCAGGTTTGAAGGGGTTAAGACCTGTTTAATATTATTTAAGACCTACAACACAACGTTTCAGTAAATTAAAGACCTTTTAAGGCCTAAAATGGATGGTTTATTAAATTTAAGGCATTAAGACCCTGCGGACACCCTGAGCTAATCCATAACCTGTATCGCAAATCGCCACCTATACCCTCAAATAGTGTGCATTTTGAGGGAGCAACCATTTCTAGCAGTCCAAAACCATAGTGAACGTTCTGAAGTGCAATCAATTAATCCCACAATGAACGGCAACGATAGCTGCATCCCAATTCGCATACTTATACTACGCCCTAAAAGGACGTACTTGTATTGTGAAGGTAAATTATACACTTTTAAGTATCTAACAGAAGATTATGCAAGCTTTGGTGCATACTACTTCTTCATTAACAGATCGTTATGTTGCTTTGTTATGAGCCCTGCCAATCATCTACACATCATCCACATTTCTGTCCCATTGAATTTCCTAACTTTTTGGAGAAGCAGCAGGTTATTCTCCCATTCATGTGCCTTTCATGCAGAGAATTCTCCTCAGGTCTTTGTATAATTATGCATTCAGATGTTAATGTCCGAACACGTCTTGATATAAGTTCAGCATTGTTGTGGCAGATGAAATGCAAGACAGAAAACACGATTTAAATATTTTCCAGTTGGCTAGATATTAATTAACAGTTATACAAACATCTTTTTTTGATGGTTGGTCCCATCCCATGTTTGTAGTTCATTTACACTTTTCACCCACGTTTGTAGTTCTAATCAAATTCAATGAAAATGATGGTTTGGGTGATTCACTACATGAAGTCTTACCCGAGTCAGGTAGTGAGTTGAGGTCGGCACACAGCACCAGAGGGATGCTGCTGGTTTCTCCAGACACTGAGGAGTGCTTCAGACTGCGAGACGCTTTGTCTATGATGTTCTTCACCTCTGACAGGAACATCATGGTCTGCACCAGCTTCACGTCAGAGTACTCTGGGTCCCAGTGCATGTGAGCATTAGCCACTAGTAGGAGCTGTTTCTCCATTGGATGGATTGACTTACCCGCTGCAGGATGAAAAGAAAAAAAAGGGCTGGATTGTAATACATCACTAAAATATGGTTAGGTGAACAATGTTGCCTTCATCTGGAGCAATTAAATGTGGACGACAAAACCCATTTTGTTACATGGCATAATGTTATGTTGCATGGGTATAATTTTAGCAATAAGCAAAAATGCTCTGCTGTCAGGGGCCAAAGTTATGCACTTTTATTTTACGCCAGTCATGATTAGAAAAAGAAGTAAAACTCATGTTTCATGAAGACATAGCAAATGTCCTACTATAAATAGATTAAAACTCAATTTGTTAAGTGATCCACGTACAACATTTTCTTCACAACTGAATTTTCTCAATATAAAGATATTTTTGAACACACAGATTTCAGGGTTACCAAACTGAATTGCATCTGCAAACAAAAATGTAATTATAAAATCAACAGAAAACATTTATTCAGCTTTCTGATGATGCTTAGTTTCAAAGATTTACACTTAGGACTAGTTTTGCTGCCCAAGATCACAGATGTGTTTATTATATTACAGCAAGTACACACCTGCTTTAAAAAGGTTAAAAATGCACCATAACATTATGCATCCTTTTTCTTCATCTTCTTAAATGACATTAACATTAAAGCATCAAAACGTTTTTGCAATTCCCATTATCAATACTAGTAATTAAGTTAGATTTAGATTTAAGATACAGAAATGTATACTGCATTAAATAAAAACAGCAAGTGCATTCATTTGATATAAAAGATAAGAAAAACTGAAATATTTAATCTTAATATTAAATTTAAATAACTTTTCCACAAAACTAAACAGAACTTTCCAAAGAATTCAATAATAAACACATCAAATTAATGATTTTTTATTTTGCAATTCCTAGTTATTAGACTTGTCTTCATTTTCCATATTTTTCCCTGCATTACAAAATGCATCAAAAGCAATATATCATGCTTTAAACTTCCAATTATGTGAAAGGTTTTTTTTTCACTGCAGTACAAATAATTGGTGAAAAAAGTCACTTAAAGGGTCTCGAAACACCAAAACTGAGCTGTTGACAGTCATAAATGTCTCACGCTGCTAAAAACACAATTAGGACACATATATTTCACAGAAAAGAATGAAAATAGGTTATTTTTGTGTTTTTTAGAGCAGCGGCTCCCAACAGTGGGGTCCCGGCCCACAAGGGGGGCTCAGCGAGCATTGTGGGGGGATGCGTCGTATTTAAAAAAAATTCTTAGCAGTGGACAATAGTATTACTGAAATTAATATACAAACTGAATAAATATTTACACTAGTGGTGGGCCGTTAATGCGAGATTCTTATCGTGTGATAAAAAAAATAATTGCCTTTAATCTATTCTCAAAGTTGGGTTGGGAGCTGGGTCTATTCTACGCAAGCTATGATGACTTCCACCTTGATATATTTGTGCGGATGTATACCTGACCGGTGAGCCGTCTGAAAAAAAGAGTGCCCTTCTGAATCAAACCAGCAGGATGCCTGACTTTAACTGCAGTTCGGCAATTTCACTTTAACTCTTTCATTCATCCCCCGTGAATAACTGGGGTATTAGACGCAAATAAGGACTGGTGAGAGTGTTATGGAATTTAATAGCATACGCCAAATGAAAAGAAAAAAAAAGAAAAAATTTTGCAATGTGTTTGTGTGTGTGTGTGTGTTTGTGTGTGGTCCTTTACTGACAGCCGTGTGTGGATCTTGTCGGAAAATATGGCGAAAGTTCCTAAAGACTGCGGTGTTTACTTCAATAATGCCACTAATATGCATACTCCACATCTTAATTCCATTTCCGTTTAGTTCAGTTATGACATTTGTTAGATTAAGGCAATCAAAAAATAAATAAATAAATAAATAAATTCTCTGTTTCAAACTTATGTAGGCCTACAGTTCAAAAGTTCATGTTTGACTAAATAAACAGTTAGTAAACAGTTAGTAAACACAAGTACATCTTATTGAACATCATTTATTTTCATTACCAATTATCATAGTAGAACAGTTTCTCAAGCAGCTTGTGATGCATTTTGGAAACAGGAGATGAGCCCCTGGTCTAATTCGCCACCTGGCTTGAGGAACCCATACTAAAAGACTTATTATTTGGGTAGCACACATATTCTGAATGCCTTCGGCAGAATTCAAATGAGCCATTTTAATCTAGATCTTTAATCTAATCTTGGAAATAATCTAGATTAAAAAAAAAAAAAAATATATATATATATATATATATATATATATATATATATATATATATATATATATATATATATATATATATATATATATATATATATATATATCTGTGCACCTACATAATAAACACACTGTTTGTTTGAAAACAAATTTTTTTGTCATTATTACTGCAAACTTATATGAGCGATTATATCACTAAATGTGGAGGGGGGCCTTACAATATTTTCTGCGGAAAAAGGGGGTCTCAGGCAAAAAAAAGGTTGGGAGTTACTGAAGTTTGCCCTGCGCGCTTGCGTTTTTTTTAGTTACTTCTTTGGTTTGGTGCGTCAATCTTATCGATGCTATTATTAAAAAAAGGTAATGATTCGCATTTGCTTTGTACTGTTTTTGTTTTTTATTTTTCTTACATTTTACGGGTGATTAAAAGACAGACGTTTCGGCACAAAGCCTTCCTCAGTGTGGATGTGAAAACACTCTGCTGACACAGGGGGGCTTCATAGCCCTTTAACTGTCATGAAAATAGTCGCAACTTACAAAAAAACAAAAAACTCTCAATTGTCCATATACTCACATGACACTTCAATTAACTCCTTTTTCAGCTCCAGCAAAACTGCCACGCCAATGTTGTCCTTGGTCATGACTCGATTCAACATGGCCTCCGAGCCTTCTGAATTGGCCATAGCCAGCTGGTTAAACTCTACAGTGTGTTTCTGCACCACGTTGAACCTTAAAGCAAAAAAAATATATATTAAATGTCAATGCAAAACACCACAGAATCAAACCTCTCAGAGAGTCTGACAGCACACTTCTCAACGCGTTACTTTACTCACTTCTCAGTCTTGTAGAATATTGCACATCCATCTACATGCTTCCTGTCTGATTCAGACATGGTTCTGGCCCGGGATTTGGGGCTGAAGAATCCATCGTACCCCTGTTTACTCAGCTCTAGCAGGAAGAAGTTAAAATACTGCTCGGTCTCCACTTCCTGTCAATGACACAGCAGATGAAGAGAGTCTGACAGACAGTGCTGTAGGGGGTTGCAGACACACTATTCAGAGCAACCTGTTGTGCATCACTGAACCAAAAAAAACTGACCTTTAAAAAGAAACAAAACACAAGGAGAACCCTTCATCTATTACGACAGGCGTATTTGTATATCCCAGAAGGTTATCAGTGAAATATTAAAGTAGCTGTATGTAAGTTTTTGACTCTTCTAAAGCATAAAAATACCATAACAGGTTTGCAGATATTTATAAAACATGTCAATTGAACATTCTAGTTTATCTGAAAAACAATGATGAAGTCAGATATTCTGCTTTGAAAATGTGTGTTATGTGCAGGAATAACTGTCTTTGTTCTGTTTCTTTTTAACCCACCCACTGTCACCTCAGCCAATTACTTCAGCACCCCGGGTTGCCTTGGGGGAGTTTTTGGGTGCTTTCACACCTGTGAATCGATTCAGTTGTTTCAAAACAGAGATTAAAATTGTTACATTGTTGCTCTTTGTTCTTGGAGCGGTTCGCTTTCACACTGCAAAGTTTCTAATCGGACCAAAAGAGCTAAAACAAGTCACGTGCGAGTAAAATCTCCTTACATTGGTCAGAGTGTCAGGGTTTATTTTGCAGCGTCCCGCTCAGCTGTCAGGAGAGGTGGTGGTTTGGTGGTGATTGACAGGGTGCGCACGTGACGTGTCTGAGGAGAGACACGGTGGGGAGGGGTGAGAAGGGTGCGCGACGATGCCTATTTGAGGACTGGGAGAGAGACGCGAGATTACCGGGAGATCATCCCTCGTTTGCGGGCATCCGGAGACTCGCGAAACTTCCCGCCCTACTCATAATTCTCTCTTCATATAGCCGTAAGCCTATTACATATCCATAAAACACTGGGATATAACCGCGCTCGGATCGGATCGCTTTCTCACTGCAATCGAACCGCTCCAGGGTTCGTTTCAATCGAGCCGAGACCACCTCATTCAAGCGATCTCTGAGCGATTACTTTGGCGCGGAACAGAGCGCGATTGCCCTGTTCACATATGCCAAACGAACCGCGCTAACTGGGCAAACGAGATACGTTCCGAAACAAAAGTGTAGGTGTGAAAGCACCCTTTGATTCATTTAGTCATGATGGCTCTCATATGCGTGCACAACTAAAATGCGACCTCTGGTGAACAGCCTCCGAAATGAGACCCAGATTCAGAGTACCACATGAGGTCATTAACCCTTAAAGACCGAAACAGCCGCCTGCGGCTAAAAATAAGTATGGTTCTTAAATGTTTAATAACTTTTGATCTGCTGATCC
Organism: Danio rerio; assembly: GCF_052040795.2. NCBI lineage: Eukaryota > Metazoa > Chordata > Actinopteri > Cypriniformes > Danionidae > Danio > Danio rerio. Next base: position 53,280,513 of record NC_141034.1, read on the forward strand.
TATCTCAGCTTTCCATCGTTGTAAAAGATTACATGCACGGACCTTCGGAGGCTCCGGAATAAGTGTGGTTACGTCATCACATTTTGACAATGCTGATTCGACAAAGGAACGCTCGTGGCTTGTGTCTCCGGACAAACCAGACATGATGCATTGTCCCTCCTCCATGCCCAGATTGGTTCAAACTCTCTCACTCAACAAATAAGCATAGGTTTCGCTTTGTAGACCAGCAATTAGCTATTTGAACAACCCGGAATGAGACATAGGCTGTACATTTACGCACGGCTAAATAAAACAAAAAAAAAAACTAAAAAAAAAGTTTTGCAGCAAATAATTCTCATACTAAGTACTTTTGCATGCACAGGAGCACAAAAACATGACAAAACAGTGACAACGCAAAGTCACCGCTGTTTTCAAATGACGGTGCCGCTGTTTGTCTGCAACGCAAAAGTTGAGAAGCAGCAGGGTCAACACCATATGCTGGCACATAAAACCTAAGGATGGTCCATATTGAATCTAGTTCAGTTATGTAACTATTTATAGTATAGTAAATATTTATATGTATTTTTTTAATTGTGGATTTGCACCATGTTTATTTGGACCTTGACGCATTATTTATTATTTTCTTATTTTTTATTTGTTCATTATAAGTGGTGTTGTTTATGGAAACTGAAAATATATTATTGGGAAAAAGTCAAACTTGCTTCAATGTTCTGTTATTTTGTAACAATCTTTCTGTTTGGTTCATTCCCAGAACTTTTGGGCAAATACATTATCAGTAAATAAATGCATTAGTTTTTTCCCATTGAAAAACGCCTTAGAATAACATTGAAATAAATCGCTATAACTTGCTCAGGGAAAGGTGGATGTAGACAAAATTTATTTTGGAAATATAACACATCATAGCATGTATTTCTAAAAAAAAAAAAAAAAAAACTTCACAAGGTTTTGTTTGTAATAACTAGAAAATGCCACTTTAAAAAAAAAAAAAGAAAAACGAAAAAACGTTTTTCTTAAAATTCTGTAATATTTTTTGTCTGTTCATATGTTTTTGGATCAAAAAATATTTTAGACTGGACCTTTAAATGATACAGATTGAAGCTTCATGTTCTCCTATTTAAAATAATATATGACACTTGAGGCTGACTGCTAAAATAACAATAAAACTGCTTTTAAAAAATAATAACAACATAGGCCCACAAAATACCTCTAGGTCTTTAAGGGTTAACTAGCAAATAATATGAATCAGGGTTTCTGCAGGTTTAACAAGTTCAATTTAAGACATTTTTAAGACCATTATGAATGAAATTGACTCATAAAGGGCTAAAGTATAAGGAACTTTTCAAATAGCACAGATGTAAAATATATTAATTTGCCCTTTCAAAAAAAATTATTATAATTAAATAAATGTATTAATACAATAATAAATGAATAATAAAGAAGAATAATATTTCAGATATTTCCTAGCAAAATATTTTAAATAGTGTAAAAACAAGCAAGCTCTACTTGTATCCATACACTTTTTCTAAAATAAACTTTCTTTAAAATAAAAAATGAAGAAATGTTAATATGTTGTGTTTTATTCAACTGCTCAGAGCAGTATTATAACAGAAGCCCAAAATCTCTTTAGTATGATAAAACACGATTTCTGCAAAAGTCCCATATATAACTATTTAGTCTCCACTTCACTTCCTAATCTGCAATTGCCTCTTTGAATATCACACTAACTGTACAAAAAAAAAAAAAAAAAAAACTACTAACACTTCCCTTCTTAGACTTTACAGACCTGAAACTTGCCTTTAGTACTTATTCATTGTTGCTCTTAGTTGTGTAAATTGCTTCCTTGTCCTCATTTGTAAGTTGCTTTGGATAAAAGCGTCTGCTAAATGACTAAATGTAAAATGTAAATGTATTGTAATAAATCACCACAAGTCCTGGCATCGTCAAAATATCCCAGGCTTACATAAGCGTTTACCTGTAAGCTGATGATGTCTGCATTGCAGTTGAGGATCTCCTGCATGATGGACTTTTTCCTGTAGCTCCAGTTTAGAGCCCAGGATGGGCAGTAGCCGTAGAGCTGGCGTGTGGCGTATTTATCACACAGCACATTATAGCACATTACAGTTAACAGGGCTGCGGAAGCAAAGGGAGAGAATGATCATGCAGAGTGTTCAAGTGTTCTGCATTATGTTTCAGTGTTTGAAAGAAGCTTCTACCTGTTGGTCTTGATCTTTCAGGCTCCTGCAGCACAATCCAGGAGCGGGGCGGAGGCTGCTCTGTTGGGACTGAGAAGACATTACATTACAGAACAACAGCTGTAAGAAACTTTATCATTTTTCTTTTAACTATAAGACTAAAAGCTGAACTCCAATTTAGAATGAACACTGAATCATAATCGTTAAATGTTCCATGTTAAAACTATTTACTGTTGTTAAAATACTGATAGAAACACATTAAAATTACTTGATTTATTAAACCCAAAGGCCAAAATCTCATAATCAATAAATTCTACAAATTAAAAGTTTGCCACCAGTAAGAATAACAAATTAAAGGGGTAACACTTTACAATAAGGTTCATTAGTTAATGCTAATTAATGCATTTACTAACATAAACAAACAATGAACAATACATCTACTTATGTATTTGTTCATGTTAGTTAACGTTAGTTAATGAAAATACAGTAGTTTATTGTTAGTTCATGTTAACTCGTGGTGCATTGACTAATGTTAACAAGCATAGACTTGGATGTTAATAATGCATTAGTAAATGTTCAATTATGATTAATAAATGCTGTTCATGATTAGTTCATGTTAGTAAATGCATTACCTAATGTACCTTATTGTAAAGTGTTACCATTAAAGGTTATACTCAGCGCTGATGCATTAAAAGGCCATGAAAATGTGTTTTAGGGTTTTGTGACCCTTTAAACTAATCATGTGTAACAGTAAATACTTTACATTAAATATAGAATCTAAAAATTTCTAAATCAAGTAAAAATATTGTTTTGTTTTCAACTTCAAAAGAAGTGATAAGAAAAAACTCTAAACTGACAAGCAAAATGATCTGCCAGCGGAGTAAAACAATCTCGCTTTTGCTCTGAAATGTAGATATTTGGACTAGAAACAAGAAAAAAATTCTAAGTAAGATTTTTATTTTATTTTTATTTTTTACAATTCTTCAGCTCCTGGTCAACTATAATACAGACTTAACATTGCATATCCTGTGATGTGACTATTGCGGATACACACGTTCCGATATCTATGCTGAAATTATATATTGTGCAGGCCTAATGCATTGTACACAAAGCATACAAAGAACTACAACATCGATAAAATACGAGTTTTCGATTTGACCTGTGATAAATATTCAACAATTCTCCAGAAGTCACCATTTTAAACATTTACCTTCACAGGGTTTTTGCAGATATCATAATGTCAAATTTAAGACTTTAAGACCTTTAAGACCATTAAGTATTTAAGATCTATATCACAATATCAAAAACACGCGATAGAAAATGCAAAATCACAAAATTTGTGAAAAAATAAAATTATTTAAACTGAACAGTACTGAAGACAGGTTAGATGCACCACTGAAGGCTGATTTATACAATGCGCCGTATTGCGCACATCCGCTGACTGTGCGTGCACCTCACGAAACGGACGAGCCTTTTATACTTGACTCTTTTGCCGTTGTGATATTCTTTAAAACGACAGGAGGCAGTCAAAAGAAACCCACCGTAAAGTAAGACAGATAAACAGAGAAGTAGTTTCCGGAACTACGTCTGTAACAAATGAGATATTTTTTGTTTTTCTTCTGTTGCGCTCAACAAACAACCAAATGAACAGAGAAGGGTCTCATGACCTTAGGGTTAACTTCACACCTTTCTCCAAATTTCATGTGGTAAAATATTGACACTTAGGCATGACCAAATAACCAGAGAAGGCTCTCCGGACCTTAAGGTTAACTTTCTCCAAATTTCAGGAGGTAGAATATTGACTCTAGATAATCATGCTGACAATACAAACCTCAAATTAGTGCTTTGCAATCAGAAATAATGTGCAACTAGCTGAGAGAGGAGGTGGGCCTGATCAACTCCGCTTCTCTCTTACCTATTAGGCCAACCTTTGGCCAGCACCCAAATTTTGACTATAAAGGTGAGGGTTTCTTGCTGAAACATTGGAAGCTCAGCCGTGGGATAAGTGCACATCGCCCGGCATTCTCGGACACACGTGTTGGTTTTCCAATGTGACTGCAACGGGCTCCCCAGTCTTTGAAGAGGAAAATGATGGCACGTCTCTGAGGTTGTATATACTTGTATCAAATTGCTTGAAGTTTTCATTATCTATCTTTTATTCATGTAACCTCATCTTTATTTCGCATTATAAGCCTTTTATGCGATTTTGTTGTATTTCGATTAATGATGTTCATGAGTATGATTCATGATTATTGAATATTATTGTGATAATTGATATCAGCTGTGTGTACCAGCAATAAACAGTTGTATTGCTTGATTAGTATGGTGTATGGACCATTATTGGTGCCTTCTCTTGTCGATTAGCACCACACTTGTCTCACTTGCATAAACACATACCATACTAAAACCTTTTTGGTATGCTGAAACATTTTACATACTAAAATTTGGGGCATACTAAAACAACGTCATATCTTTAATAAAGCTCAAAATTTTAAAACAAATTTCTTTTTCATTGTTTTCGGAATTTATTATAATGATTATAAAGATTTATCACTATTCGAGATTTTTTTAATCCAACTTTGATGCATCACTCGCTTTTGTTCATATCTCGTACAGTTCTACCTATTAAAGTTAAATATCAATGACAAGAGAAAATGGGTTGCTCTACAATTATATTTTTATTATGGCAAGAATAAAAGCAAAAAAACTTACTACAAATATTTACTTTTTTTTTTTATTTCGCCCACTCAACAATTCACACATTACCGTCTCGCTAGTTTCTGTCCTCTACTTATAAGCTAAAAAGGCAATAATGGTCCAACATTCATAAACAATATCACCAATAAAACCTAGAAACAGGACATCAGTATACTGTAAACCGATGGCTTCAAATATTCTTTTCCAGTTATCAAAAAACATAATTTGTTTCCTAATTTTAGTTTGTAGCTATTACATTGTTTTAACTTCAAAACCGTAAGACACATATCAGTGTAAAACCTATAAAGGGTGGAAAAACTTTTTTTTTTTTTTTTTTTTTAAACAAACTTATCCCTTTGGTTTTTCCAAACTTTTACAAAAACTTTCCTCCTCTCCCACGGCTGTTGCAATTATTAGCCAAGAATTATTGTTTATCTGGTTCTCCCTATGATGATCACGCATAGACGGATCATTATGATGTCTGGACAGGCATAAGGGTTTCAGACAAAAATTCTTTTAAGTGGTTTATATTCAGCTCAAATCAAACGTGGCGCCGTGCGAACTGTTCACTCGAGTCTCAAAATATTTTGTGCACTCCACCAGCTGGAATCATGTAGTGCGCACCCAAAGCGATTCTCCGCAAACTCTGCAATGACATCAAATTCGCCGCCCCCAGTGAGTTCAATAACAGAAAGCTAATTGGCTATTGCATGTTGATCTCATTTGTAGTTGTAATACCACAAATTACATTAGGACTAGTGCAATAAAGAACTACAACACCACGAAAACTATTGTGCAGGCCTAATGCATTGTACACAAAGCATACAAAGAACTACAACATCGATAAAATAAGAGTTTTCGATTTGACCTGTGATAAATATTCAAAAATTCTCCAGAAGTCACCATTTTAAACATTTACCTTCACAGGGTTTTTGCAGATATCATAATGTCAAATTTAAGACTTTAAGACCTTTTTAAGACCATCAAGTATTTAAGATCTATATCACAATATCAAAAACACATGAGAGAAAATGCAAAATCACAAAATTTGTGGTAAAATAAAATTATTTAAATTGGAACAGTACTTTGACTGGTTAGATGCACCACTGAACTACAGAAAAAAAAACATCTTAAGGCTGATTTATACAATACGCCGTATTGCGCACATCCTCTGACTGTGTGTGCACCTCACAAAACGGACGTGGCTTTTATACATCACATTCGCCGCTCCCACTGAGTAACAGAAAGCTAATTGGCTATTGCATGTTGGTCTCATTTGTAGTTGTAATACCACAAATTACATTAGGACTAGTGAAATAAAGAACTACAGCACTACGAAAACCAAGCAACAACAACAAAAAAGAATTTAAATGAGCATTAGATGTAGCGTTACATGGAAATCTGAAAAATAAGACCTGTACAAAAATATTTAAGACCTACAACAGCGAATTTAAGACTTTTTTTGGGCCTACAATTTCGTTTTTAAATTTTAGACTTTAAGACCCCACGGAGACCTTGCTTTAAATATTTCCACAACAAAAACACTGTAATATAGCAAGTATAAAACACATCTCTATATGTTTTATAGTCCTATTTAAAAAAAAAAAAATCTAGCTTCAAAATGTATAAAATGGTTGATTTATTTCTGAAGGATCATGTGACAATTAGGACTGATTAAATGATGCTCAAAAATTCAGGAATAAATTACATATTAAATTTTTAAACTGTAATAATATTATAATACTTAATAATAATAAATTCAAATGCATCCCAGAAATAAATTACATCTTAAAATGTATTAATATATATATATATATATATATATATATATATATATATATATTTTTTTTTTTTTTTTTTTTATTGTAATAAAGTTATAATACTTTCGAATAATAAAAATAACAACAACAACAACAGCAACAATAATTAAAAAAAATCAAATGTCAGCCTTTAGATAATTTCACAATGAATCACCAGCAAAAACGTCATTAACATAATATGAGTCACACTTTACAGTAAAATTTCATTAGTTAATTCTAGTTGATGTATTTACTAACAAGACCTAATAATGAATAATAATTGTAAAGCATTTAATCATCATTAAACATTTACTAATGCATTATTAAAATCCAAAGTTGTTCTTGTTAACATCAGCTAATGCACTGCAAGTTAACAAACATGAATAAATACTAGAACACGTTGTTCATGTTAGTAAATACATTATCTAATACAACCTTATTGTACAGTGTGACCATAATATCTGTTACATGACGAACCCAACAATTGACAACTATAGCAGCAACAATATATCATTTTAACAGTAAATATAGTGCATGGACAGAACCTAGAGTAATAAGCCTGAAACACCTACTGCGCTTGATAGCACCAGCAAGATTGTCCAAAAGGTAGTTCAGCAGTCGCCGGGTGCCATCAGGCTCCTGATAGAGGCTCATGATTTCTTGAGTGAGTGGATTGCCTGTAGAGATGCATATAAACCATCAGCATTAACACAATCTTTACACCTCAATGGCCAGAATGCAGAGAGCTCACCTTTCAACCCCAGTGTTTGTAACTGAAACAGTTTCCCCAACTCAAAAGGCAGAACCCGCAACTGGTTGTTATTTAAAAGCAGTTCCCTGTAGAAAATATAAGATGAATGCAAGCTATGAGATTAACGCCAGAGATGCCACAATAAAAGGTCTACATAAATGAGTCAATAATTACTAAATAGTTTCATTATTTTTATTATTATTATTAGTAGTAGTAGTAGTAGTAGTAGTAGTAGTAGTAGTGCTTCCCACAGGTTTAAAATATAGTTGCAATGGTAGCTGGATTGAAACCCACAATACATAAACAATAATGTTTAACCCACATTACATAGATATTTAACTGTATGCATTAAACAAAAAAATATTTAGATTTATTTTTATATATTTTTATTTATTATGACACTGTTATTTACTGTTTCTTTTCAATGGGTTAAAGTAAAAAAAAAAAAGACTATTGAAATAAAAAGGGAAATCCACTATTTCTCTTTCTTTTATGCTATTCGGGAGCCACGTGCACCCACAAACAGGAAAAATCTGCTTCTCTCTCCTTTTCAAGTTCAAACTTGAATGGCAAAGCATTTTAAACATGTATATAAAATAGCCTATTTAATATATTAACATCCCCAAATTAATAAAATATACAGCAAATAAAAAATAAATTATAGAAAAAAAGGAATAAAAACAGACATTATTTCTAAAAATCATACAATTTATAACTGTAAAAAAATTAATAATTACAAGAATAAAAAAAGGCAAACTTGTTGATAACCATGACCAAAAAAAGCGTACTGAGACCTGCTTGTAGAGGTGGTCTCGGTACGCTTTCAAACGAACCCTGGAGCGGTTAGTTTGTGGTGAGAATATGATCCGAACTAAAACAGACCCAAACGCAAAAAGTACTGTGCCTTTTGGACTAATCCAGCTGCCGTAGGACGATGCGCTGTGCATTATGGGATATGGAGGAAAATATTTGTTGACAGCGCTTTACCAACAGAGAGAGAGAAAGAGAGAGAGAGGGAAACATTACCTGATGGATCATTGGTAATATTTTTGTAAGATGACCATGTCGCGGTTTAGCTAAATTAATTCACGCCTCCTCCTGAAGTGACATACGATGCATTGATACATTGTTTTCCAGCCGCGGCCGCGCGTCATTCTCGAAATGTATAGTTTGTCTGAAGCAGGGACACAATCAGTCAGCGTAGTCGTCCCTCCATAGTAAAAAGCGACATTTAGTCTCTTTGTTTACTTGCAGATTTGTTTACTTGCAGGAGTTCATTGGCATTTTCCTGAATTTCAATTCTGACCAATAGATAAGCAGTTTAGGAACTTTGTTTACCAACATCTGGCCAATGAGAGATGTGGATTTTGTCAGATGACTGCATTTTGGTTCTTTTCAACTGGTTCGGACCAAAGCCAGCAGTGTGGTGTGAAAACAACCCAAAGACGGCAGAAAATGCAACAATGTATCATTTATTGCCCTTGGTCCAGACCAAATGAAGCGAACTACAGATGTGAAAGCACCCTTAATTGATCGCAGATGTTTGGTAATATTGGGCGCATATAAAAAGTGTAAAAGTATGACAATAAAGTCATTAAATATACCTGGGCGGCCTGCCCAAGTAAAGTCTATGTGTGGGAAGCACCGAGTAGTGGTGACAAATGAAATCTGATCAAGAACTAACAACAAACCATATTAATGATGTTAGACTCCCAAACTGTCAAATAAAGCTATACAAACCATCTCGTGAAACTGTATTTATATCGCAATATTGATCACAGAAAAATATAAAATTGCAATAACAGATTTTTTTCCAATACCATGCAGCCCTACTGTAGAACGTGATGAGCTTTTCCTCTCTGCATTTCAAACACATTAAACAGGACAAATGATGCATGTGATGAATAGTGCATCTTTCGCTCTGAACGGCTCACCTGAGAGACACCATGTTGCCAAGCTCTGCTGGCAGGCTCCTGATCTTATTGGACGATAAATCCAAGAACGCAAGGTTGTGCAGCTTGGCGATTTCAGGCGGTATGCGGGACAGACAGTTGTCACTGAGGTGCAGAGCAGTGAGATGTGTGAGCGACCACAGGCCCGAGCTGAGACTCCGGACGTTACCTGACACACAAACCAGCAGAAACAGACATCAATACTAAGGATCACAGCTTTTAATTGATTTTGATTAATCGTTGTTTAGAGGTAGCTATCAATTCTTAAATTAAATGTTAACCTTAATAATGCAAGAAGTGCTTGCTTGCTTGCTTCAGTGGCTCATGACAGGATGAGCAAATAACACAAGTATATAAATATATAAATTTATTTAAAAAAAAAATAATTAAACCGAAAGGCATCCTCGCCAAAAAAAAAAAAAAAAAAAAAAAAAAAAAAGAGAAGGTTAATTTGTTTGTGAGTGTGTGAATAACTTTAATTATATTTTTATTTATTTTTAAAAATGTTTGTTTTTCACTTTGTTTGGTTTTAGCTACATATTCTGCTGTGGTATTGAGAATTCTGAAATTTCATGACCTCTAAAAATTATTTGCTGTAATAGCAACCTTGATCTCAGAAAATAACAAACAAATAAATAAATAAAAAGGTAAATAAATTTATTATTATTATTATTATAATTATTATATAAAAATTTTATATTTTACATAAATAACATACAAATATCATTTAGGTTTTAAAGTATATATTTATCTGCGCTCTATGGGTGACCAGGCTCTTCTCTGGGTTCGAGTCTCTGGAACTCTCTCCCCTTTGACATTAGACACACTAAATCTTTTAAATTGTTAAAATCATCCTTGAAAACACACTACTTTACACTAGCCTAATCACGAGTTGTGCATTCTTGAATGCTTTATCTGTTTAAACGTTTCATCTTGAATGATTAAATTTTACAGTTCCTAAACTGCTTTTATACCTGTATCTTTTTTGTGTAAAGCGCTTTGAGAATTTAATTTTAAAGGTGCTATATATATATATATATATATATATATATATATATATATATATATATATATATATATATATATAAAATTAGTTTTGGTCATATGGCCCACTCATAATTGTAATTACAACACTGACCTACTGTGATTATGATTTAAAAATAAAACCAAGCAGTTCTAAAAACATGCTTCACAGATTTAGGGTTTTGGCATAAAGAAAATTTTGAATGATTTTCTCCTTGCATCAGAAAAATAAAAATTGCAGCAATAACAGGGCTCGAAATTGCGATTATTTTGGTTGCATATGCACCCGAAATTTTATCTATGCGACCTCAAAATAAATTTGGAAGAATTTGTCCGAGTACATAAAAATGTTGTCGTGCGACCAGTTTTCACAGCAAAATGTTCACCACATGCGCGAAATTAGGAGACATACACGCATTAGGTATCTTTGCACCTAAAAACACCAAACGCAGCGCTCGGGAATCGTTTAAAATAGTTGATGTCAACTTGCTGCAGTAAACAAAGCCCGCAATGCTTGCCCCGCCTTCAAGCTCCTCTTATTGGTCCACTTCGCTAGAACAGAACGCAAATGTATTGGTTAATATCAGCTGTCAATTACTCAGTTCCGATGACAGGGAGCTGCGAAAACGTAAAGGTCTGGATACGAGAGAATGTAAACATCAGATTTAGTTTTAGAAACCACTTAAAGTTACTAATAATGGCACATTTGATAAGTGATCATGTGCTGAATGTCAATCCAGCATTTACATTTTTGGAAAAGTGGATAAAAGACCTCCAGTGGTTAAAGTCCGCTATGAAAATGACTAAAGCCATTTAACATAAAGCCGGTGGGACGGAGTTTTCAGGTAACAGTGTTTTCCACTGAATCTACACATTTAAGCACGAGATGTTCTAACGTTATTTCATATTTCATTTAATCGGCATGATGCAGTCGTGTGACTGACACCGCGTGCATCAACGCTAAAGAGCATGCATTCACTGAGATGAAAATAAAATTGCAGCTACTGTAAAGACCGTTACTGCTATTAAGATGATGTATGCAAATAACTAGTTATGTCAATATCATCTGTGCAATATCAGACACCACCAGTGAGAACACAGCACAGTTATTATTGTTAATTCAATTCATCTCATTCACGTCAAGCAGTGTGTGCAGGGCTGGAAAGCGCATGCAGATTTTTATTTATTTGTTAGTTTTGATAAGTGTTGATATCAAATGCAATAAATCTGTTAATATAAAATGTGTAGTAAAAGTGCTTATAGTTTTTGGTGGGTGCGCCTACATTTTTGAAGTTAGGAGCACCAGTGCAACCAATAAAAAAAAAAAAAAGATTAATTTCGAGGTTATTAATTATAAGATTAATAACCTGTTCTGCAGCAGGTATAAACAGTCTGTATAAACAAATATTTTTTCAAAATACTAATTTTAGTTTTAATTCATTGACAATAGATCTCATTTGTCAACAAAAGGCTAGTAAGGCTGTAAAAAGACCAAATGACCAAACATCTAAAATTCAACCAAAAATCATTCACACACACTTCATTGGTTCAAAAGCTACTGGAGTTTCTTTCTTCTCCTGAACAAAAAGATAAGTTATTTTGAATGCTGGTTGATGCTACTCGTTGACTTTTATAGTATTTACTACTATGGATACTGTCTATGCTTAATCATTAGTTATTGACAAATAATCAATCATTACAATCCCTAAGTACTACAAAGACCTCTTTCTTTCACGAGTGTCATTTTCATTCAAGTGATCTGTTTCATACCGGTTATTTCAAGCCCATCCCAGATAGATTTTTTCCCACTGTTGGCCTCCTCGCTGGACATGATGGTGTACATCCGCCTGGAGTCAGGCGGGTCATATTTCTCCTTCGGCATCCCTAGACCACTGAGTGTACACAAAATACATAATAATGATTACGCATACATCATCATGTCATTAAAATTGAGATCAAGACTGCTTAAAACACAAACACAAATTTATTATCTGAGAAATGTTTTTGCTACTTAATGTTTTGCTGGAAAATGTCATTCATAACAGTTTAATTACAACTATAAGGTACGACAGACATAAAATAGGTCAACTATTTAAAAAGTGCAATGCAGTGTTTCTTATAACATTCTGTACTTTAGAATTTTCCCAGAGATGGGTTGCAGCCGGAAGGGCATCCGCTGTGTAAAATATATGCTGGATAAGTTGGCGGTTCATTCCGCTGTAGCGACCCCGGATTAATAAAGGGACTAAGCCGTAAAGAAAATGAATGAATAAATAAATGTACTTCAGAATGTGTGCAGCTTAACACATTTTCTGAACCCAAATATAATGACAATCATAGATTTACAGAGGACATGCACAAAATGTAATTGTGTAACAAAAGTTTAATTACAGGGTATGTGTAGAATTTATTTTTGATTAGATGACATTAAAAGTTGATTAAATTCTAGTCATGGATCACAGTGCATCGCCAAAATACCATTTGAAAGCTAGCCATTTGGATAATTAAAAAAGGGATAATCAAGATTATTTTGGGAGAAATTAATCATGTTAGCATTTTTTAAATAATATAGCTCTTTGCAAGCATAATTTGACTACAAATGTTGCATGAAATAAGAATAAATGATGAAAATTCCCAATTTCACGTAGGACAAAACCTGATAAAACAATAAATAAATAAGCAAATATATAAATAAATTAGAACAAAAAATCCATAAACCCTGCATGAATAAAACAATAAATAAATATGTGAATAAATAAATAAATGCATGTACAAAAAAAATCCATGATAGTGTGGGCTGATAAATAATTAAATAAATTACACCAATGTTGGGGTAATAAGAAAATGCTAAACTGAAAGTTTAATTTTCCTCCTTCCAAACATGCATTCATAGTTCATTCGTAGTTGCGCATTTACTTCTCCTCAGCTCAACATGTTAATGAGCTGTCTATCAATCATCAGAAAAAATTGATGCACAATTTCTCTAATGATTAACCAATATTGGCAAATAGCTGCTTTCTGATGATTGACAGACACCCAGAGGAGCATTAGCAAGTTAAACTGTGAAAAAGTATATTAACAATAGAAAGGGGTGGGCGGGGGCAGAATAAACTTTCAGTTTAGCATTTTCTTATTACCCCAACATTTGTGCAATTCATTTATTTACCTGCATGCACTATTAATTGCTTATGATCAGTTCCAGCATTATGGATGTGACATTTGCAGTAAAAAAATTAAAACATTAATGCAAAAAGAAAGTATATGATAACATTATACTGAAAAATCTGTTTATATTTTCCTAAACAACTCACTACTGAGTTATGTAATCAGAAAAATCTCAAACTGTAAAAAAAATTACACTTTAAATGAGCAAAATAAATATGCATTATGGATGTGACCAACAAAGTCTGCAGTATACAACATACTTTGCATTCTGTGAATTAAACTGCACAACCAAAAGAAATAATGCTAATCAAGAAGAGTTGCTCACTATCGAACAAACATGACTGATTTTATTTGACATTGTATTTATGAGGGGAAAAAAGCTTTGTTATGGATGTGATACCTCTCCGTTATGGATGTGAAAGATGTGAAATTGCCAATTGTGTGACTTTGGTAAATCAAATATAATTGTTTGAGAATATTGACAGAGACATGTTGGAGTACTGTAAAATACAAACCCTCACAAAAAAACAGAAAGGTTTTCAATATTTTGGTAAAAACGTAATTCTTTTCATGGCATGGTTGACATTTGAATGGAATTGCTCTTACATATTCATTTATGCAGAAATTAGTGAATTTTCATATGCATTCATGTATTAGCATATGTATTTTTGCAGAAAATTATGGATTTATTTACTCATTTATTTATATATTTGCGTATGTATTAATTTATTGTGTTTGCAGGTTTCGTCCTCCACACAATTCAACTACAAACCTAAAACTAGATCAAGGAAGTGTCTTTGGTTGTGTCTCAATACATCGCCACCTGCCTTCCTGAGCAGCCATGACACAGTAAGCCTATAAATACTGCTTAGTTAGGCAGCTCACGAATTTTGAAGCACAGCCCTATGTTTTCCAAAATCTTAAGTCTTACTTTGTTTGGGTGACACGTATATGATGAATAGTAAATAAACAAACATAATTTCAAGTAAACTAGCTAAAAGGAACTGTCAAAAACAAACGTACGTTAACCTGTCAACTAAGTTAGCGGAATTAAAGACCAAAACACACCTGTTACATGATAAAACACCATCTAGAATTAAATAATGCATAATAATGTAAACATCATGAATATATACGGTCTCATTAACGTCAAATGAAAAAGAAATGCAAATAACACGCATGCTAACAAACAACTAACGTTAGCTCTGTGCTATGCTAATGACCCAAATAAGCTCATTAATATTCTAAAACGCAGCCACCACAAGGTGACACGACATAAAACATCATGTTAATCAGACAATTATAAAAGATATAAGCATTAAATGCGTTTGTTTACTGAAATAGTAATATTTCCCCAAAGCTAACCTGGTGTGCTATCAGCACTAGCCACAGGCTGCAAAAGCTGCAAAAGATTTATCTCAATTAACACAGGCACGTGTGTTAAATCCATGCATACTCCGGAAATATGCTGTACATGTGTTTAAAAATAATATAATAATAAAGCAACAGTATCCGCATCTAAACAAGGAGAAGCTAACTCATGTAGCCGTAGCTAATTTTGAAAACAAACCCAAACAGGACCACAAAACAGCAAATCCTCACAGTTAACCAGCCTGAATTACCTCCAATATCATACCAACACCTGAAGTCTGCTGTGTGTCTCGTTTAGGCTTTATTTCATTCGTCGTGTCGCCTGTTTAGTCAGGGAAAGAAGCGCAGCATTATGGCGGAGGGTTTTTGTGCATCTGTTGTACCGCTTTAAAAAACAAGAGTCCATCCATGAGCCCTTATCCTCCAGCTCCCGTCTCAACCTCTACTGAGATCCCTACCTAGAACACACCTGTGCTGCTCAGGATGCTGTCTAGGTTTGGAGCTCAACAGGATTTGACACATAATCATTATTTTAAGTAAATTAATTAATTATATATATATATATATATATATATATATATATATATATATATATATATATATATATATATATATATATATATATAAATTGTCGTTTGTAATTTTAAATCAAGCAGGGCGACTATTAAGAACACTAACAAAGAAAAAGAAAAGACCAACAAAAATAAATGAAATAAACATGCAATATTAAATGCCAATAAAAGAATAATAACAATAAACTCATTCATTTAAATACTGTCTTGTAAATAACCACATCAAGTTCACAAAATATGGCTTAAAAAACATTTTCCACACTATAACATAAAAAAATCAATGAAAATAAAAGGTGAAGGAATCAAAAATAAAGACAGTTTTACATCTCCAGACCACAAATTTTAAAAATATATAATTATAGTGGCAAAACAAGGGCGTCACGGTGGCTTAGTGGTTAGCACACACCTCACAGCAAGAAGGTCACTAGTTCAAGTCCCGGCTGGGCCAGTTGGCATTTCTGTGTGGAGTTTGCATGTTCTCCCCGTGTTGCCGTGGGTTTCCTCCGGGTGCTCCGGTTCCCCCCACAGTCCAAACACATGCGCTATAGGTGAATTTAATCAACTAAGTTGGCCGTAGTGTATGAGTGTGAATGAGTGTGTGTGGGTGATTCCCAGTACTGGGTTGCAGCTGGAAGGGCCTCAGCTGCATAAAACATATGCTGGATAAGTTGGTGGTTCAATCCGCTGTAGCGACACCTGATAAATAAAAGGTGTAGGCCATAAAGAAAAAGAATGAATGGCAAAACAAGTACATCATCTATATTATTAGTTATCCATACAATTACTTATAAATTAAAATTGATATTTTATTCATTCATTCATTCATTCATTTTCCTTCGGCTTAGTCCCTTTATTAATCAGGGGTCGCCACAGCGGAATGAACCGCCAACTTATCCAGCAGGTAGCGCCTTTACAACAGCAGGAATAAAAGTGTTTCCCTGGTTACTGCAGTAAACTAAGCAGCTTGATGTCAAATCCAGCAGGATTTGTTTGATTTTATAAACTAAACAGCATCCCATTTCCAAAGATTAAATTCAGGCAAACTTCAGCATTCATTTTCTTGTTGGCTAAGTCCCTTTATTAATCCGGGGTCTCCACAGCGGAACGAACCGCCAACTTATCTAGCAGGTTTTTACGCAGCGGATGCCCTTCCAGCCACAACCCATCTCTGGGAAACATCCACACACACACTCATTCACCCACACACTCATACACTACCAACAATTTAGCCTACCCAAATCAACTGTTAGGCATTTCTTTGGACTGTGGGGAAAACCGCCAGAGCACCCAGAAGAAACCCACACGAACGCAGGGAGAACATGCAAACTCCACACAGAAACACCAACTGAGCCGAGGCTTGAACCAGCGACCTTCTTGCTGTGAGGCGACAGCAATACCTACTGCGCCACTACGTTGCCCTATAAACTTCAGCATACTGATATAAAAATTAATACCTTGTAAAATAGCATTTAATACTTTTTAAAGGCCCTACATTTCTCTAAATTGATTTATCAAATTTTTTATGTTTTTAAGACCCGGCGGACACCCTGTTTTTAAAACAAATAAAGCAATAAATAGTACACCTGAATAAAAAAAAAAAATAATTAACATATTTTATTTCAGCAAATGCAATATTTACACATTCTGTTCCAAATAACTCAAACTAAAACAACACAGGCATGACAAATAATACTAAAACTTTACATTTTAAGTTAAAACAGAACAGATACAAACATTAACATTTTAATTACAATACAAAATATTTTAATTGCAATTACTCAGCAATGCTAACGAGTGTAGTGACTAAACAGACGCAAACTGTAATGATAATATTAAAGGAAAATACCTTTTTAAAGTTATAAAACGCAACACTGCACATATTGGTTCTCATGCATTTCTAAAAGGAGAGCATAATAATACTTCTTTATCTTTATTTGCTCTTTATTATTTTGTGTAGTGAACAAACAAACAGATTGTATAAAAAATAATTTATTAAAAAAAATCTGTAAAGTTAATATACAAGATTTAATGACTTGAAATAACACTGGACGTGTCCGTTATGTGTTCTTGTAGCTGAGAGAGTAAATCCCGTATTTCTGTGGGCAGTGAATGGCCGGTGTCGAATTCTGCACGCGATATAAAGGCGTCTGCTGCTGCTTTCACTGCTGAATGCATCACCTGATCATCACCAGTCCAAGACGGAGCCTGAATCCTCTCGAAGCGCCTCGTGATGGAGCAGCGCAGGTGACCTGAGGAACAAACATTAAAGGTATTGTGAAATTAAAAGATGTTTTTTTTTATGTTGTTAGCATCAGTATGTTCCCTATAAACAGGGTTTCAGCAGGTTTCACCGAGTCAAATCTAAGACGTTTAAAGACCTTTTTAAAGGTCCTGTGAAGTGCTATGAAATATGCATTTTAATTTGATGTTTGATGTAGTCAACCAAAAGTGTAGCTCCTCCCCAGTGTAGCTCCTCCCCTTTTTTAAAGCAACCAATATGATTAAATTTTAATTACAGCTCTGCCAGTATAAATGGTTGAGCTTAAGTGCATCTAATGAAAATCAAATGAGAAGTGTCTTGAAGGGGGCGGGACATGTCAGATACTAGAGAGCGTTATGTGTATAAAGCCCTACATGGTCTTGATATATATCAAACAGGGCGAGGCAGTGGCGCAGTAGGTAGTGCTGTCGCCTCACAGCAAGAAGGTCGCTGGTTTGATCCACGGCTCAGTTTGCGTTTCTGTGTGGAGTTTGCATGTTCTCCCTGCGTTCGCGTGGGTTTCTTCCGGGTGCTCCGGTTTCCCCCACAGTCCAATGACATGCGGTACAGGTGAATTGGGTAGGCTGAATTGTCCGTAGTGTTTGAGTGTGAATGAGTGTGTGTGGATGTTTCTCAGAGATGGGTTGTGGCTGGAAGGGCATCCGCTGTGTAAAAACTTGCTGGATAAGTTGGCAGGTCATTCCGCTGTGGTGACCCCGGATTAATAGGGGGACTAAGCCGACAAGAAAATGAATAAATGAATGAATCAATCAATCAATCAAACGGTCTTGTTCTTAATTGTGTCAGTGTGGTCAACTGTGGTAGTATCTTTTAATCAGGGGAAATGTTTTTGCTTTTTTTATGTTACACCTTTTATGCTCTCTTAGGCCCCGTTTACACAAGTGCGTTTTAGTTTTAAAACGGCGTTTTAGATCAAAAACGATCCGCGACCACACTAGCATTTCACCTAGCATCTATGAACATAACTACGCCACCAAAAACGTATATCACGTGACCGTTCGCGCACTCTGGGCATGCGCGTTCTAGTATAAACAGAAAGCATGTGTCTTGCTCGGCATTTGGTTATTGTTAGTCAACAAATGCCAGTTAAACATTAAACGCGATGGCAAAGAAAGCAAGAGAGGTATTTTTGTGGACAGACGACGAGGTCGAGTTGTTTCTAAACGTAACAAATGAATAACTGCACAATGGCACCTAAAACAGACAATAGTGCAAACAACGCTCCCATTTCTGTGCCCATGTTGTTGTTTACAGTGAAGGCTAGTCAGCTGTCTTCCGGTAGTGTTAAAGCCATGTGTTATAGTCATGTGATAGGGGCTTGACGAATAAGGGTAGGATACGCAATGACACAAAAGCCCCAATCAGGTAGCGAATCTCAGCAGTCCCGCCTCCGTTTTCAGATTTCTCCGTTTTCCCTCATCCACACTGAGACGGAGCAGCAGCATTTTAGAATGAAAAAGGCCTCTCTGGCGTTTTCAAAACGCTCCGTTTTCGGTGCTCGAGAACTCCGGCGTAGTGTGGACGGATGACGTAATCGTAGCAAAACTTATGCGTTTTAAAACGAAAATCGTTATCCTTTATTAGTCCCATACAGTTTGTTTGTATTTTCTCTGTAAAGCACTTTGTGCGGCCTTGTGGCAGTTGGAAATGTGCTATATAAATAAATTGAACTTGAACTAGAGAGCATTTGATTGGTCAGAAGATTTGATGAGAAACTAAAGTATGAGGTAACGTACTGTAAATAAAGCCATTGATCCATTTAGGTGGAAGTGACAAGCTACAAGCCTTGTATGTTCACTGTGTTTCAGTTTTATATCTTCTATATATGGCAGATTTTGTCACTGTTTTGGAGCACATTAGCTTATAGATATTCTTAATACTAACAATACTGATACTAACATCTAAAAAGTTATATTTTAATTTTATGGGACCTTTAAGACCATTATGAACAAAATTTTAGACTTAAACAGGGCTAACATCACATTTACACTGGGCTTCAATGCTTCCCTTTCACTTTGAATGGGCCACATCAAGCATTGCCGAACTGAATTGTGGGTCTGTCTGCTCGCTGCAGAAGTTTTCTCAAGTGTTTAAGCGCCAACGAAAGCATCAGCCAATCATATCGCTTTATGCAAATACCCCAGCTTAGACAGTAGCCAATTGCGGACTAACTTTATTGGCTGACGCTGCTATGACAATCAGCCGGTTCTCGAACCAGCAACCTTTTTGCTTTGAGATGACAGTGCTAACCACTGAGAAAAGTTTTATAAACGTTTAAAGGACCAGCGGAGGCCAAGCTGGAGCTAGTCTGCTGGTCCACCGGGCTCTGCAACGGCTGAGGAATGGGGAAAATCCAAATTGAACCAAAACAACTCAAATCAATTGGCTTAAGATTGCCAATGAAAATTCAGAGATTGCAGTCAGCAGAACCTGGGAACTTTAAAAAAAATCTGTTTCAAATTTATTTATTTTTTTTAAAGATTTAATAAAAATAATGTTTTAATTAAAAAAAAAAAAAAGATTTAATAAAAAAAACTTTTAAGAAAAACAATTTAAATATTATAAAATAATAAACTAAATGTATGCACAACAGTGTGTCCAAGTCAGTGTCCTCACCAGTTAGCTAAAAATACGCTATTAATAACTAATAAACTTTTTTTTCAAGGAAGGTGATTGATGATTAAACCATATTGGTAAATAGAGTAAATAATGCATCTTTCATTAAACTTTTTTTAGATGGATTGTTGTGGCTTTACATGGCCAAAGGGAAATTAAGACCTGTTTAAAATTATTCAGGACCTAAAACACCATATTTCAGTGAATTTAAGACTTTTTAAAAGTCCCGAGAAATTAAACTAGAAAATAATTAGAAGTTAGCTTTAGTCTGTTAGTTTTAAGGACATCTATATGTTAGTGTGCTCTAAAACAGTGACAAAATTCACGTTTAGGAGATGTAAAATCGATATAAACATGTAAAGCTTGTAGTTTGTCACCCAAAGCTCATGACCATAGGTGAGAGTAGGACCGTTGAATGACCAATAAATCGAAAGCATTGACTTTCGGCTGAGCTCCTTCTTTACCACAACGGACCGGTACATCGATCGCATTACTGCTGCCGCTGCACCAATCCACCTGTCAATCTCACGGTCCATCCTTCCCTCACTCGTGAACAAAACCCCGAGATACTTAAACTCCTCCACCTGGGGTGAGAAGTTTTCTCCAATCTGGAAATGGCAAACCACCTTTTTCCGGTGGAGCACCATGGCCTCGGACTTGGAGCTGCTGATTCTCTATTTTTTAATTAATTTTTTTATTTATTGTAATATGCTATAGTTTTACTTCCATTACCACGGTCTAACAGACAGGGTGCATAAAATTTTGCTAGCCTGACTGGAAAACAAAATAGCCCTGAGACGCCAAGCTATCCATTTTGCAAGCTCAGTATATATATTTATCTTCAATAAACAATACAAAATAATTAAAAGACACCTTTCATTTCTAGGGGAATTGTTTAAACTTCCACTTGATATTTGCTGAAAAGAGAAAGCCATTAGAAGTAGATAGTCACCTGTCATCACTTCATCATAGCTGAGCAGCAGCATCCACAAAAGCTGGAGCAGTTCATCCCATTTTCTCCACTTCTCTGCTCCGTCCTGCAGAAAGATCAGTTCAGCTTATGTATACACTAACACTGCAACATGTAAAAGTGCTGCTATTGTGCATTTCCAGATATTATGTTTTCATTCATATTCCTTCAGCTTAATCTCTATTATAGAGGTCGCCACAGTGGAATGAACCCAGTGGAATAGCCCCCTTAAGCAATATTTGTTTTGATTGTCTACAGAACAAACCATCATTCTACTTGCCTAATTACCCGAACTCGCCTAATTAACCTAGTAAAGCATTTAAATTGCACTTTATTTTAAATTTAATACAAGTATAAAAATATCTAGTCAAATAGTATGTACTGTCATCACGTCAAAGATAAAAGAAACAGTCTGTGTTATTAGTTTAATCGGTTGTTAACTGACAATAACATACCTTGGAAACTCGACAAACAGATCAGTTCGGTTATTGGCGCCAGTTTTTATCAACTACGTCTGCTGTCTAAAGTTAAACACTTTTTAAATCCCACCACTCTAGAGATGGCTGTCCTCGCATTCAATACATCACGGTTAGACTATTGCAATGCACTTTATTGTGGCATGTCAAAATCCCAGGTTTCTCGTCTTCAGTTGGTCCAAAATGCTGCTGCTAGATTTATTTGTAATAGCAGAAAATATGAACACATTTTCCCTCTTCTAAAAGGCTTTCATTGGCTGCCTGTGCAATTCAGAATTGATTTTAAAGTGATTTTACAAGTTTATAAATCCCTCTATAATCTAGCCCCATCCTATCTCTCAGAGCTGCTTCTTCTTTACACTCCTGTGAGATCTCTTAGGTCAAGTGAGCAGAATCTTCTTTCAGTTCCGTAGTCTAGGCTGAAACGTAGAGGGGACAGAGCTTTCTCTGTGGCGGGTCCTCGGTTGTGGAACACCTTGCCCCTTGAGATTAAAATGGCTCCATACGTACCTTTTTAGCTTGGCTTTTTAAGATTATTTTAATAGTTCGTTCTACCGCTAACTTTTTACATTTGTAAATACAGATGTTTCTCTTGCCTTGCTTCTATGTCTTTATATTCTTTCTTTTTATTTTTACCTTGTCTTATGTACAGCACTTTGGTCAGTCTTGTGACTGCTTTTAAATGTGCTTTATAAATAAATGAACTTGAACTTGGAATGTCATGACTGGCCTATCAAAATCGAGTATTCCAGGGAGAAGTGTCATAATCTGCAATACAATTTAAAAATAAAACGCATGGTCTCTTACGGAGGGGTCTGAGGCCAGCGTGGAGCTCTTGAGGTAGTGCAGAATCAGGCTTAGAGACATAGGCAAAGCTGTCTTCTGTGAACAAGTCTCGTCCAGGAGCAGATTCAACAGCTTGCATTTCAGCAGCTTGCTCTCCAGAGTATTCAACAGTAAGAGTCTAACAGACAACGAGAAGAGAGCACACATAAATGCACTGCTGCAATACAAACAGCAGCAACAACATTGTGAGAACATTAGTATTTAGGTTAGCTTTTTTGATTGTGTATCCTTTATATACATTTTTATAATTGGTTGTCATGTATGTTCTGTATTGTTACTATATTTATATGGCATATTTAAATGTACAAAGTGCTTTATGCAGAAGATAAAACAAAAGGAATGACAATAATTATAATAAAGGTAAAATGAACACTATACAGTATATAAGACACTATGAAATCAGTTAAAAGCTTTTAAAAATGCAAGCAGTACATAACAGTCATTTCTGGGAAAAACTAAAACTAAGTGTCAGTAGCTGAAAGAGATAACGTGGGGTGGTGTCGTGCAATGTTTCTTAAATAAAAAAAAATTAAATTAATTTTAACTGTATTTCTAACTTACGATCCTGAGGTTAAATTATTATCAAATATCAGCCCCAGATTTTTACATTTATTTTAAAAGTCTAAAATTGTACCATCCACTGTGCTTTACAAAACTGATTAAAGGTGCTGTGGTTCTTTCTGGCTATTAAATTATTATTATTAAGTATTAATATTATTGATTAAGCTCCAATGAGCTTATCATATGCCTGTTAGGTAGGTTTTGACACTTTGTTGCTGATTTAAGCTGATTCTTTCTGGTTTTGGCTGGTCATGAGCTGGTTTAAACTGGTTCTGGCTGGTCATGAGCTGGTTTAAACTGGTGCTTGCTGCTTGTGAGCTGGTTCTGTCAGGCTCTAGCTGCTCATGAGCTGGTTTAAACTGGTTCTTTCTGGTCATGAATTGGTTTAAACTGGTTCTTCCTGGTCATGAGCTGGTTTAAAGTGGTTCTTTCTGGTTAAATTTTAAAAGGTTAATTTACTATCAAATATCAGCCCTAGATTTTTACATTTTGTTTTAAAATCTACAATTGTG
This sequence comes from Danio rerio, assembly GCF_052040795.2. NCBI lineage: Eukaryota > Metazoa > Chordata > Actinopteri > Cypriniformes > Danionidae > Danio > Danio rerio. The sequence continues at coordinate 53,304,297 of NC_141034.1, forward strand.
CCATCCACTGTTACAGGTATGCTCATTTGTAAAACTATTGATTAAAGGTGCTATATTAAGTTATTAAATTAATTACTATTATTAATTATTATTTTCAATAGTGTTCAAGCTCTTATGATAGCATTTTGTATTATATATGTATATTTATATGAAATAAACAGCATATGCCGGTAAGATATGTTTTGACACTTTATTGCTGATTTAAGCTGGTTCTTTCTGGCTCTGGCTGGTCATGAGCTGGTTTATACTGGTTATGGCTGCTTGTGAGTTTTTTTTATGATTCTCTATGCTCATGAGCTGGTTTAAACTGGTTCTTGCTGCTCATGAGCTGGTTCTTTCTGGTTCTAACTGCTCATGAGCTGGTTTAAGCTGGTTATTTTCTGGTTCTGACCAGCACAATACTAGAAAGAAACCAGCAAAAATAAAAAAGAACCAGCACATGACAAGCTTAAACCCGCAAACAAGTGTCAAAACCTACCTTACCAGCCAACATGCTATTTTTAACATATTATATTGTTTCTCTATAAAGTTAAAATTGTTTACCTCATCTCTCTGCATGAACACAATCTGTTCAAACTACGAATCAGCGCTTCTGAAAGTTTGTCGGAATTGTAGGTGGGGTCCTTGTCCACTTCCAGAGCCAATGATAACATTCTCTGAAGAGATAGTACCATTCTGTAACAGAGAATGTAAATGTTGATATTTTGCATATAAAGAAATTATTTACCCTTTTGTTGCATGTACCTCCATTATTTTAGAATAACTTACAATACAAAAAATACAGAACAAAAAAGTTGCATTCTGAAATTCATTCTGTTCAACATGAACAACTGTTTAAATATAATTCATTTCATGCAGAGTTGAATTTTCAGCATAATTACTTCAACGTCACATGGCCCCTTAAAAATAATTCTAATGTGCAGATTTGATGATCAAAATATTTCTTGTTATTATTATCTATGTATTGCTTCATATGCTTGTACTAAAGGGACATATTTATAAATCTTAAACAAGCATTTGAACATACAATACATACAGATAATGTAGAATAAAAACTAACAAAATGAAAAATAAATCAACAAAAAGAGCAATTTATATACTTAAGATAGTGGTCTTCTTTCTTTGGATGTTCCTTAGAGTGTTTCACTGACTCCTTAGCAGCATTCATCGTCCACGATATTACATCTCTAACAAGAAACACAAAATAATACACCTTTATTAAGGCCATTCGTTAATTATTGTGCTCAGTCACAAAAACTTCATGCTGCCATACTGAGTGTTGTACTATTCCCCATTCATAGTAATGCCAATGAACAGTCTTTGTATATTATAGTATTTGGTGTAACTCACCTGACCTGCCCAAATGTTTCAGGGCCACATGAAAGCACCTTCTTGGCTAGAGAGTGTTGAAGACACTGAGTGCTGAGCTTCAGATGAAAGTCATCTTCTAAACCCTGCAGCACATACTGCAGAAGCATGACCTGAACCTCCGCCCGCAGCCTCCACGTGTCATCCTTCAAACAAGAAGGAGTGAAACATTTATTAAAGCATCACTCATAAATATAGCAATATTTTTAATAAAGCACCCACCTGATCTTTCATAACGGATTTAATCAGTTCCCAATCCCAAGGCACTGTAGAAGCATCCACAGGGTGGTATCTTTAAACACACACAAAATAAAATATATAATAAACATGAATGACTCCTTTTTATTGACTGTGTATGATTGTAAATATCACTCAGAATCAAGGTTTCAAATGGTGATTTTCAAAGTTCCCAGGGATCCTTCCAGTGAACCTTTTTCTATTAGTGTGAAACACATTTAAAACAAAAACATACAAATATTTTCCACTATAAACAAGCTTTTGTATGAATGGAAAAGTTCTATGCATTTTAAAGTTCTAGATGGCCTGTAAAAATGCTTAGAGAAAAAGCATTTAAGTATAAGATGAAATAAATTGCAAATAATTAAAAAAAACTTTTAAAATAAGATTAACAAAAATATGAGTAAAATTAAAAATAAGATTGAAATATTCAGGTGGCATGATGGTTTATTGGTTAGCACTTTAGCCTCACAGCACGAAGGTCGTTGGTTCGAGTCCCAGCTGGGCCAGTTGGCATTTCTGTGTAGAGTCTGCATGTTCTCCCAGTGTTGGCATGGATTACCTCCTTGTGCTCTGGTTTCCCCCACAGTCCAAACTAGGGGTGTAAACCTAGACTGGTCTCACTGTTTGGTTCGGTTACGATTATCATGCCATGGATTCAGTTCAATTTGATATCTCGGTGCATATCGGTGCATTGATGATGCTTTCCATACATAATTAGATTTTTTCTTCACGACACAATAATTTTTTAAAATTAAAATCTATAAATATATTAATATTTATATATTATTTGTAATACAATATTGTCTTTTAATACAAGTAGCAATATATATGGACTGTCTCTTTAATTTGACCTGCTCAAAGAAAACACTCTTTTTGAATGTATCAAACAAAACACTAAATCATGCACAGAAGACTGCACGAGCATTTATAGCTAATAATTTAAAGTAATTATTATCCAGCTTCCTTTTTGAGCGCTGTCTTACACCCCTATGGTCGGTCATTAGCCCCTTTCACACAGTGATACCGGTAAATATCCGGAAAATTTCCGGAACGACTTTACCGGTAAATTCAAAAAAGTGCTGTTCACACAGGCGAGGACGTTACGGAATTTTTCCGTAAAAGAGCATTCACACATCCACCGCAAAATGCCGGTAAATTCTGACATCATTAACCAGAAATGACCTTTAAACGGTTGCGCTTGTGTTTGTAAACATTTGACTACATTACAAACTCTTCGGATGGATCAGTATTGAGTACAACTCCATTGAAAACATAGAGAAACACGTTCGCATGTCGAGATGTTCATGATATGTGTGTGTGCTGGCGCTATGGGCGCTCACGGGCACACGCAAAGCTTGAAGGTAAACAAACAACGGATTATCATAAACATTTTATCGATAATTATTTACACAGTTAGCATAAAGAAGGAACATAGAAATGTTATCTGAATAACATCTAGCAGCTAAAAGTGTCTGGAAAAATATTCAAAGGCTTTTATTCTCATAAACCGCGCGCACGTGAATGCGTCTGACTGTTCTGATTGGCTAAAGCAGGTGTCTCACGTCAGCACGTTCTAGACGTGGACGCGCTCTTTCCGGTAATCTTCCTTCTGCGTTCACACAGCGCAGCATTCCGGCAAATTGCCGGTAATGTTACAACTTCTCTTTCCGGAAAATAGCCAGAACGAATTTACCGGTATTTTCAAAAAGGGCCTGTTCACACATACAACCTTTCCGGAAAATTGCCGGTAATTTTACGGAAAGGTCTGTATGTCTGAAAGGGGCTATTGTCTTCACCTGCTCAACAGAAAGAGCTGCGATTGGCTTTAGAAATGAAAGACAGATGAGTTCACCGATGAGTCACGCAGGAAGAACAGCCGCGGTTACAGTCTATATGTGCATAATACGCGGTTCTCATAGGTAATTCGTAATATACACGGTGGAGAAAACTCTTAATATTATATATATTAATATTTGACATATTAGGCAACTAAAGCACAACAACAGCCTGTTTATATTCATTAGATGTAATGTAAATTAAGTTTTTAGTCAGTGAAATTCAGAGAATTCACCAAGCTGGAGAGGAAAAGAGTGCGCAAAAGGAGCGTAGAGTGGGTTTCATTGAATACAGCTCTTATCTGATTGGCTGAAAGGTACGAGTTGCCTGCTTCCGCCAGGACAGTCTCAAAAAAACAGGATTTGCACATTCTCAGGATGAACTCGAAAGTTTCAAACATTCAAAACTGTTTGTACACTCTTAAACATTTGCAAATGGTATTTTGCATTTGTGAAATGTATTTTATGAAAATGTATTTTTATTTTGTGCACGTGAATTGTTTTTGTAAATATAAATAAATATTTTACGCACGTGATTTTGGTTTTATGCACATGAATTTGGCCACGCATGTGTACATCCAGTCTTTTGCTTGAATTTCTTTTGAGTCTTAACTGACTCCATATGTTTATCACTTTGAAACAAGATAATTTTTCTTACTCCATTCGCAGATTATTTTGCTTGTTTTATAAAAACTAGCTCATGACCAAGAAGAACCAGTTTAAACCAACTCTTGACCAGCCAGAACCAGTTTAAACCAGCTCATGACCAGCTAAAACCAGAAAGAACCAGCTTAAATCAGCAACAAAGTGTCAAAACCTATGTAAGGTTACAGGCATATGATAAGCTCATTGGAGCTTAATAAATAATAATAATAATAATTTAATAACCAGAAAGCACCACAGCACCTTTAATCAGTTTTGTAAAGCCCAGTGGATGGTACAATTTTATACTTTAAAGACTCATTTAATTTTGACATTATATCAGAAAATGAGACACTGTTTTTGCTTGTCTAGAAAATGCTTCTTAAATAAGTACTTTTAAATATTTGGATTAGAAATCTAAGCAAGAAAAGCATTTTTTTGCATTACAGTCAGCTGCCGTCTGTTTGGTGTGTTAACGCACAGCATTTTGGTCCAGACCCGAGTCAACGTGAGGCAACAACACAGTTTGGTTTCATTGGAGTTAGCTGTTTGGCGTCAGTTTGGTGTATCCCAGCCTTCACTAGAACTACACTAGCATTCTACACTACACTACACTCCTGCCTGCCTGAATTGCTGGGATTTTCCACAGTTAAAAATATCTTATCTTCATCTATGCGAAGCTGCTTTGACACAATCTACATTGTAAAAGGTGCTATAGAAATAAAGATGAAGTGATTTGAATTATTCCTGCTCACCTCTGAGTCTTCATCAGTAAGTTAAAGGCCTCTACGGTGAGCACATCAGTGGTTTGCGGGTCCAGGAAAACTCCTCTAAGCAGATGTGTGGTGATGTCCAGCGGTGGGTAATAACGCGGCTGGATGAAGTCGGAGAGCAGCTGAAGAGTGCCTTCTGGGTAATTCTCCTCTATAGTGCTGTAGACCAGACTGAGGCTCTGACGACACAGAGGCTCCGCCGGACCATAGTGTTCATCTTCATCCTCATCCTCATGCTATTCAAAACAACAGAAAATCAAATATATTTCACTGAGGATATTGTTAGATTTCAGAAAATGTTTTGATTTGTAAAAAAATATTAAATTTTTGTAATTTTTGTATTGTAATTAATTATAATTTATGCAGATGCACTGCATAGAAAAGGCTTGATCAACCGCAGTCAATCTAAATAAATTATTTCCAAATCATCAGGTGAAATAATTTTCATATCGCAATATATTGTATATCGCAGCAAAACAAAATGTCAGAATTTTCTAATATCATGCAGCACTAGTTGTCTGTAATATTTAGAAGGTAAAATGTATTTCTTTTATAATAAATCTCTGTTTCATTCGAAAGACAAATTCGTCTTTTGTGACTGAAATCAGATTATTGTTTCTATTAAATTAAAAGATATGACTTGTTTATTGTTTATTTTAATCTTTTTGTATGTTTTTCCTAATTATTTATCTTTATTTTTGTCCTTTTATATTTTATTCTTATTTACTCACAGTGTTACCATATTTTATGGTTTTCTAATAAAAATTTTATCAAATTTTTATTTCTCCATTTTAATTCATGTTTTTTATATTATACTATATTCTATTCTATTATATTTTGTGCTGGCAAAAGATAATTGTGCTTAATCACATCCAAAATAAAAGTTTGTTTTGACATAATAAATGTGTGTACTGTGTATATTTATTATGTATATATAAATACACTCGGCTCAGTTGGCGTTTCTGTGCGGAGTTTGCATGTTCTCCCTGCATTCGCGTGGGTTTCCCCTGTATCTTTCTGTAATAAAGATATTGTTCATTGTTTGTTCATGTTAGTAAATACATGAATTAATACAACCTTATTTTAAAAATGTTACCATTCTATTTTATTATTCTATTCTATTAATTCTATTCTATTAATTCTATTCTATTCTATTCAATTCTATTTTAGTTTATTTTATTTTATTAATTATATTATAATATATTTTATTATATTAATTATATTATATTATATTATAATATATTTTGTTGTATTAATTATATTATATTATAATATATTATATTATTTACAGGGTTTATAAACATTTTTACTACTAAAACTCTATGACTTTTCCTAGACTTTGTGTATTTTTCTGCTTTTCCATAACTTTTCCAGGCCTGGGAAATGCCATGTCAAAATTTCAAGAATTTCCCAGGATTTCCATGACCTTACAAACCCCAATAATAAATCTGCAATCTTACCGTCTGCAGCACCGTCCCACCAAAGCACCGACTCAATTTTCTGTACTGAGCCAGACAGATGCGTTGCGTCTCTTGTGCACTTTTTCCATCATAATCCGACACCGCATTATCTTCACAGTCACTCCTCGTCTCCCAAACCCTGACAGGAGAGTTTTCTGGTGATCCGGGCTGTGAGTTCAGGAGACTAAAAGAGCTGTTGGGTGAACTCGGCGTGGAAAAATCTGGTGAAAGCGCCGCTGTATCGCTGGCTAAAATCTCTGTGGAGGTGGGACTGTTGGGTTTACTCTGTCTGGGCGTTTGCTCAGGGCTCCAGCAAGGAAAGAATGAGGTATTTAAAGAACATTTAGGATGAACCTGACAATTTTCAGTAACATCCATCGTCTCTTTGTCCTCCTTTAATAAAAGTGCATTGCGAATTGACACGTTCTCCGAAGAAAGCTCAGCATTTTGTGGTGACTCCTGACTGTTGTGTGTTTTAAAGTGATGATGATTATATTCAGACTTACTGGATGAATCCGAGAAGAGATAATCGTCTACTTCACTTGGACAATAATTCTGACTATCTAGACTATAAGGAGAGCGATCATCATCTTTTTCCCATTGGTTCTCTGTGTCTTTAGTGTTCTGCGATGCATCTGCTGTAGAGTTCTTAAATACTTCAGACTCACTTTTGCAAGGATCTCTGATGCTATCGGAGCTGAAGTGATCTAATGTTTTGTCCCAACTTAAATGCTGGGATGATGGGATTGAATTATAATTTGTGTCTTGAGCACTTCTGAGCACATCTGTGTTGTCCTCGCCGATTGAGGGCACAAAACTCCTTATATAATCTTTTTGAGATTGGAGAGGTTTTCCAAAAGATGGCGCTGTTTTGTCTGTTTGCACCACATCGATGTCGTCTGGAGCGTCTTCTTCACTTAGATCTATGATGTTTATGGCGGTGCAGGGTTTTCTTCTGGAGCTTCTTCGCCTTGGAGGGGTGAAATTGTGGTCTGTGATATCGATGAGAACCTGAGATTAAAAAGAGAAAAGTTATGAGAAATATAGTGAAAGACCTGACATGGATTTGTGGTGTTTGATGAAATTGAGTTACAGTCTGATCCAAATGTCAAATTACATGATTTTTCCCTGACTTTCACTGACTAAAAGCTGAATTTCCATGAACTATAATGAATAGAAAAAAGAAGCAGACATTTCTATTATATTATCTATTATATAGATAATTTATTTCATCCAATGATAGTATTTCATCCTACGGAACCCCGGAAGGGACGTAGTGGAGGATTGAAAAATGGAAAATTGGCTGGGTGAAAAAAAATAGGTGAAAAAAATATATATATATTTCTAAGTTTTTGCGTTCTCTCGCAAAGTTTTGCGTTATCTCGCAAAGATGTTTTGCGTTCCCTCGCAAAATTGTTTCTCCACAAACACTTCCTGTTCACTTCACTCACGTAAACCCTCCCTTTTTTGCCAAAATTCTCCCATATTTTACCATTCTACCCCACTTTCTTTACATTAATACTGTGCGTCGATCGTCGTCTTTCATGTGCAACCTCTGAATTAGCATGTATAAGTGCTGACTGACAGACACGCTCCGTACAATAAACTGATCCCAGTTCAGTTTAAACAGACAAATACACTGAATAATATGTAAACATCTCCCTCCTGCATATTTTATTTTAAACAGCTAATTTTCTCTTAAATGAGCACAAACACTTTCTAAAGTAATGGAACGCTTTCATTATTGGTCTGTGCATTCTTACAGAGACATCTCTGTTATCAAACAAAAAAAAAACATGAGATTCATTTGCTGCTCACTTGTTTGATAACAGAGGTGTCACTTTAAATGGCGCGTTCAGACGCTGATCTAGGATCAGTTTATTGTACGGAGCGCGTCTGTCAGTCAGCGCTTTATACATGCATTCACTGGTTTAGAGGTTGCATATATATTGCATATTAAAAAAAGTGGGGTAGAATGGTAAAATATGGGAGAATTTGGCAAAAACAGGAGGGTTTATGTGAGTGAAGTGAACAGGAAGTGTTTGTGGAGAAACAGTTTTGCGAGGGATCGCAAAACATCTTTGCAAGATGACGCAAAACTTTGCAAGGGAACGCAAAACATTTTTGCATGGGGAACGCAAAACTTTGCGAGAGAACGCAAATATATATATTCCTCCCACCCATTTTTTTTCGTTCACCCTTTTTTTTCACCCAGCCAATTTTTTCTCCTCCACTACGTCCCTTCCGGGGTTCCGTATAATCCAAATTTCAAAGAAAAACTTTTTTTTCTTCAGAAAATGACAACTGGACAGCAAAGCAAATTGTGAGTAAAAATCAGGGTTATTATTTTTATTAGGTTACATGATCTGTTTTATTATTTTATTACTGACATATTTTTCAATCTACATTGTTTATTGTTTTATCTTTGTGGTTTTTTGGCCTTTTTATTTTATTCTTATTTACTCACAGTGTTGACTTTCATTGCTTTCTAATAATATTTTTTATATTTTTTTATTTCTCCATTTTAGTTCATGTATATGTGGAAATATAAATTTTATATAAGCTAATTTCAAATGAACAATAATCTACATATAACTGAAAAGTTCTATTCTTTGGTTTTTAATTATATCATTTAATTAACATCCTAGCTAGGAGGGACATTTAACCTTTGTCTTTCTGACTACAGGCTAAGCCAAAGTGATGCAAATGCTTTATACGACTCTGCCTTTGTCTTCTGGTGTTGCTTTTATGCCACAGAAACCCTTTGTTGATTAACTTGTGTGATCAGTAGCTGGGCCAGTTTTTAACATCTATATGCCAGTATCATGCTGACTCCAAAACTGAATTTGCATGCTTTCTTTAGCCATCTCCCCTCCTCCTAAGAACACATTTTATAGACAGAACAGCTTTGTCTTAATTCAGACTTGTGATAGAACTTGCCGACTGCGGAGCTCCAGTGGGCTCCTGAAGACACATGGACTTCTAGAAGAAGCTGTATGACTGCAGATAAAGGAGTCTTAATAAAGGAATTCTGCTTGTTTCGAGTCCCCTGGACTGGGTTCTCTCTTCTTCTTTCATCATTTATTTTTTTACAACAACTATTACATTATATTATATTATATTATATTATATTATATTATATTATATTATAATATATTACATTATATTATATTATATTATATTATATTATATTATATTATATTTTATTATATTATAATATATTATATTACAGTACATTACATTATATTATATAACAGTACATTATATTATATTGTATTATATTATATTATATTTCATTTCATTATATTATATTATATTTTATTATATTATATTATATTATAATATATTATATTACAGTACATTACGTTATATTATATTACAGTACATTATATTATATTATATTATATTATATTACATTTCATTATATTATATTATATAATATTATATTAAATTATATTATATTATATTATATTATATTATATTATATTATATTATATTATATTATATTATATTATATTATAATATATTATATTACATTACATTACATTACATTATATTATATTATTCATACATTTTCTTTTCGGCTTGGTCATTAGTTTTGGAATGAATCACCAACTTATCCAGTATACATTATGTTTTACACAGCTGTTGCCCTTCCAGCCGCAACCCATCCCTGGGAAACATCCACACACACTCATTCACACTCATACACTACGGACAATTTAGCTTACCCAATTCACCTGTACCATATGTCTTTGTACTGTGGGGGAAACCGGAGCACCCGGAGGAGACCTACGCGAATGCAGGGAAAACATGCAAACTCCACACAGAAACGCCAACTGACCTAGTCGAGGCTCAAACCAGCGACCTTCTTGCTGTAAATTTATGTCACTCATTATATAATGCCAGAATGACAACTTTATATCAATACAATGCAAGTACACTCTTCCAAAGAACACACATTATATTTTATTCTCAAGAATATTTAATTTAATTATAGTAATTTTAATAATTAAATAATGAGATACTGGAGTCAGAATGTGAAAACTCATATCCTAAATAAATAATAATCTTGCTGTGAGGCGACAGCACTACCTACTGCTCCACTGCGTCGCCCCGTGATATTTTTATCAAAGGTTATCATACCGTCAGAAACTTATACCGGCGCATACCTAGATACAAATTAATAAATTGTTATCACTACATAATATTTCCTACAAAGCAATGATCAAATTTGTAAAACCACACAGCTTTAAAAGGATTAATAGTTTGTTAATATTTAAATAGAGGTTTTTATAACTTCAAAATCAGACTCTTGCACTCTATATGTAATTAATAGCTTGGCCCATACAAAATCTGGGTGCGGAGAAATCCAAAGATTTACGCAGATTTTTAGCCCATCATTGAGTCTATTTATTTACATGTATAAATGTGCGTAAATTTATATTTATTCAGTTTTTAAATTAGTTACAGTAATAATATTGACTAATATGAAAAGGTTCATCTGATGTATTTAAAAATTCATTTATAATTCTGCAGATTTTTTACAAAATCCTCTGCAGAAATAGCTAAAAATGTCCGCTGACTGTCTGGCCATACTAATAGCATATATAAACAAACCGTTTTTAAAAGGTAACACGCTGAGGTAATTAAGTCTTCTTGAAGGGGTTTATTAAGCAAAAAGGAAAAACTAATTACTGCTACATGTCAAAATAAATACATTAATATAGCCTATGATTAAAAATCACGAATTAAACAATATTTAAACTTACTTGTACTGAAGGCGTTGAGAAAGAACACGTCACGAACGTTAGTTTTCGCGGTTGTATTGTCCAACTGACCAATCAGAATCACTCATTCCGAAAGAACCGCCAACGCTTGTACTGTATGGTTATACGATACAGGCCAAATGCAACTAATATTATGTACACACAATGTCAAATTGTTGATGATTTATCGATTTATTATAAAAGGTATAACTACAGAATTAGGACAATTGAAATAATAATAAATAGATACTTAATAATGTGTGTGTTTTTAAATTGAATGTTGTATTTTTGTTTAACGAGCGATCAAAAAGTTAGGTAGCTGCGCGCGCACCACCAACCTCCTGCAATATTGTGCGCGTGCTCTGCATTAAAAGTTCACGCACAGTAATACAAACAAATCCCCTTTTGCATAGCTAAAACACATAAAAGTGATCAATTGAGACTATAAGAAACCGATAAGGCTTATTTAAAAAGCTCTGATAAATACAAGCTTGTAAACTTACAGGTGTAACTGGAAGCCATTCTGCTCGGATGAACGGAACTGCATCTTCTTTGTCTTCTTTATAACTACTTATAACCTCTAAATCAGAGTCCTCATCGCTACCCGAGCTGACACAGATAATGTCCTCCATAACTGAGCCTCAGCCAGTCTCTTTACTCATGTTTGTGTTGACGGAGAACTGGAAAAACACAGCAGATCGATTAAAAGAGTCGTTGCATGAGTTGATAGTTGTCGAAAAGCCTCTAGGAAAACAAAACACGGAGGTAAATGTCAATACTGTGGTAGACATGTTATGGTTTCACTATTGCAGGACGTGATGGAGGAGGAACTTCCGCAAGTGTGATGCTAGCTGGCTAACTCTCTCGGTTTATGCGGAAGTAACGTTAGCTATGTTGTGATGTGTGCTGTATTTTATGCACTGTAGCTGTTTATTTATATATGTTAGTGTAGATATGATGTTTGGTTCTTCTGTACACGATTAAAGTAGTTTGTCCGCCTACTGTTCTATTGGTATTGAATAGGCTAGTTTTCTGATGTTCCTCACATGGGGATGTAGCTCAGTGGTAGAGCGCATGCTTTGCATGTATGAGGCCCCGGGTTCAATCCCCGGCATCTCCACTTTTTCTAGCGAAAAGGGCTAATGTTAAGCCAAATGGTGAACTTTTAGTGAACGAGATTTTAAAGGGAACCCTTATGCAAAAATCACCTTTATACGCATTTAAACAGTTGTATGGCAGCAACGTGTACAATAGCAAGCCTCTGATGGTGAAAAAATAATTATTTTTGCGCCAGTGCTGTTGCCTCACAGCATGAAGGTCACTGGTTTAGTTGGCGTTTCTGTGTGGAGTTTGCATGTTCATCCGGGTTTCCTCCGGGTGCTCTGGTTTCCCCCACAGTCCAAAGATATGCAGTACAGGTGAACTGGGTAGGCTAAATTGTCCGTATGAGTGTGTGTGTGAATGAGTGTGTATGGATGTTTCCCAGAGATGGGTTGCAGCTGGAAGGGCATCCGCTGTGTAAAACGTGTGTTGGATAAGTTGACGGTTCTTTCCGCTGTGGTGACCCTGGATTAGTAAAGGGACTAAGCTGAAAAGAAAATGAATGAATGTTTTATATTCACACTTTATAAAAAATAGTCTGCAGAAACTCTTTGATTGACATTCTCTATTTGTACATGTCATTACAGGGGAAAACCCCACCCATTAGTGACCATCTCTCCCTCATTTGCATAAACAGCCCTGAGTGAGAAGCAGCCAGCCATTAGAGTTTTCACCTTATTTTAAGCTTTCAGACTTATTTTAACCAATGTTTATTGTTCATTTTAATCTTTTTTTGTTTGTTCTTTATTATAAATATTATTAATTTTGGCCAATTATCAGTTTTTACCTTATAATTGAAATATTTTTTATTTATTTATCGTGTTGCCTTTTATTGCTTTATAATAATCTTTTTCTCTGTTTTTGTTCATTTTATTGTTCATTACATCATGTCATACCATATACCATATTCTGTAGAAAATATAATGCACGTACAGGTATGTGCTTTTTAAAATATATGTATATTTCAGGTGGCAGATCTGAATTTTCAGGATTATTGCTATACACAAATCCTTCAGATACTTCAGAAATCATGCTGATTTGCTGCTGAAGAAACATTGCTCTAAAGAAATTAGTTATTAAAACTATTCATTTTCTTGTCGGCTTAGTCCTTTTATTAATCTGTGGTCGCCACAGCGGAATAAACCACCAACTTATCCAGCAAGTTTTTACGCAGCCGATGCCCTTCCAGCCGCAACCCATCTCTGGGAAACATCCACACACACACTAGACTGTGGGGGAAACTGGAGCACCCAGAGGAAACCCACACGAACGCAGGGAGAACATGCAAACTCCACACAGAAACACTAACTGACCCAGCCGAGGCTCGAACCAGGGACCTTCTTGCTGTGAGGCAACAGCACTAACTACGGCCCCACTGCGTCACCCTAAAACTAATCAGTTTTTCTTAAAAATGATTTGAAAAAAACATCTTCTCTCCATTATCAATTATTATTCATTCTGTAAGGGGTCTACCGATGTAAAATAGCCATTCTTAGCTATTATACTGTCACATTTTACAGTAATGTTTATTAATGTGCATTCACCTTGTAAACAAACAAAACTAAACAGCACTTATTTGAATATAAGTAATTTCTTTCACAGGAGGTGAAAAAGGCATCACGGTGGTGCAGTGGGTTGCACGATTCCCTCACAGCACGAAGGTCACTGGTTCGAGCCTCAACTGGGGTCAGTTGACATTTCTGTGTGGAGTTTGCATGTACTCCCTGTGTACATCTCAAAGGACCTTTCCTGGTCCACCAACACCTCCAGCCTGATCAAGAAGGCTCACCAGCGCCTATTCTTCTTAAGGCAACTGAAGAAGAACCAGCTTTCATCAGCCATCTTGGTGAACTTCTACCGCTGCACAATAGAGAGCATCCTGACAAACTGTGTCACAGTCTGGTATGGAAGCTGCTCTGCTAAGCGTAAGGCACTGCAGCGGGTGGTGAAAACTGCCCAACGCATCACAGGGACCACACTGCCAGCCATAGAGGACATCCAGAAGAAACACTGTTTGCACCGAGCACGCAGTATTCTGAAGGACACCTTTCACCCAGCTCACAGACAGTTTTCTCTCCTGCCCTCCGGCAGGCACTTCAGGCCAGCAGAAAACCAAAAACCAGCAGACTGAGGAACAGCTTTTTCCCCAGAGCTGTCTCCCTCCTGAACTCTGCCCCACACTGACTCTTTTGCCCCCCAATACACCCCCCACTCTCCTCTAACTTAAACTCCTCGCAATAACTGCACTGTTTAACATTTGCACATTTAAAAATTTGCACATTCACTGCACCACATTGAACTGTTTACTTATTGAACTACATAACCACTGCATATGGACATTTGTAATTATGTACACACCCACTATAAATATACACTTGTAATCATGCTTATTTATCTGCATACTACTGGTTATTAATAGCAACCTGTACATATATTCAAATATTGTTACATATACACTTGTAATCATGTTCATCTATCCCTGTACATATATTCATATATTGTTACATATACACTTGTAATCATGTTCATCTATCCCTGTACATATATTCATATATTGTTACATATACACTTGTAATCATGTTCATCTATCCCTGTACATATATTCATATATTGTTACATATACACTTGTAATCATGTTCATCTATCCCTGTACATATATTCATATATTGTAACATATACACTTGTAATCATGCTTATTTATCTGCACACTACTGATTATTGATAGCAGCCTGCACATATATTCATATATTGTTACATATACACTTGTAATCATGTTCATCTATCCCTGTACATATATTCATATATTGTTACATATACACTTGTAATCATGTTCATCTATCCCTGTACATATATTCATATATTGTAACATATACACTTGTAATCATGCTTATTTATCTGCACACTACTGATTATTGATAGCAGCCTGCACATATATTCATATATTGTTACATATACACTTGTAATCATGTTTATCTATCCCTGTACATATATTCATATATTGTTACATATACACTTGTAATCATGTTTATTTATCCCTGTACATATATTCATATATTGTTACATATACACTTGTAATCATGTTCATCTATCCCTGTACATATATTCATATATTGTAACATATACACTTGTAATCATGTTTATTTATCTGCACACTACTGATTATTAATAGCAACCTGCACATATATTTATATATTGTAAATCTGCTCATAGCTTATCCAACCTGTGTATAATGTTCATAGTACATCCATCTGTAAATATCAGCATAGTTTTCTATAACTGCACTTTATAACTTATTCCTGTATCCTGCACTTGCTGCTATTGCACTGCTGGTTAGACCTAAACTGCATTTCGTTGCATTGTACTTGTACATGTGTAATGACAATAAAGTTGAATCTAATCTAATCTAATCTAATCTTATTGTGGGTTTTCTCAGGGTGCTCTGGTTTCCCCCACAGTCCAAACAAATGTACCTCTCAAAAAAAAAAAATATTTTTACTTGTTCAAACTACTTTTTTAAAATGAGCTGAAACAACACAATTCTTTCATTGGGACAACTTCATTTTGCTATGTTCAATCCACATAAATTTGTTAAGTGTTAAGTTCACTCAATCGATTTGTATCTGGACAACATGAATGAATTGTGTGGAACCCTGCATTTTTTACAGTAGGTAAATTGAATAAGCTAAATTGGCCATAGTGTATGTGTTTGCAAGAAGGTATTGGTGTTTCCTAGTACTGTTGCAGCTGGAAGGGTATCCACTGCAAAACATATTGGTAGTTCATTCCACTGTGGTGACTCTTTTTTAATAAAGGGACTAAAGCCGAAAACAAAATGAATGAATAAATACGCAATGATTTGTAGTAAATTGATTTTCAAATGTGTGTATCAAATACAGGCCCGGATTAAGAACTCAGGGGCCCCTGGGCACATTGTCTTGTAAGGCCCCCTACCACCCCTATAGTTGAATTTAAAAAATAAGAATAATTTAATAAATTTTAAATAAAATTAATCTATAATTTGTTGGCCACAAATTTAAATAAATGCTATATAGTACATATGTATTTATAGTCTACAAAGATTTAACTTATTTTTCAAAGCATTGAATAAAAATACTAATAAAACTTAATATATATATATATATGGTATTTTAATGTATTGCTTTTACAAACTTATAAAGCATATTATTGCCATGGCATATAACGCACAATGCTTCTCCAATCCAGTTCTATGAATCTGAGTCTTTCATAATACAAACACTGATTTACTGTATCTCCTCCTCTCCCTGTATTTTCTCTACTCTTCTCGTGATGAAGACTTGATTATAAACCTAAAAGTATCCGAAATCACACACACTATACCTCTTCTCTCCCGTCTCCCTCCTCTTCTGGGCCTTTCTCTCTCTCTCTCCCTCTCTCTCTCCTTTTCTGTCTGTCTCTCACACGATGAATCCAGTCCGCGCTGCGCTGCCGTTAGCCTCCTCCGCCTGGTTAATGCTAGCTTCTCATCATTTAAAGTTACCATAACGTCTTCTTCTGTACCCTCATTCTCCTGATCAAGGGTCTGTTTAAAGATGGTGTGTATGGAAAATGCCTCAATGAAGATGCCTCCTCTCCTCTTTCTCTCGCGTTTGCTAAATCCACTTGTCCACTCATTTTTGATCTATGACAGATATAACGTTACACTAAAGTCCGCTCAGTTTAGTGCGGGTTATTACAAAACTGACGTTTCCGCGCTTGACCAATTACAGCATTCTGTTTAGTTAAAGAAAAAAAGGCAGTTTAAATATAACAATAATATTAATGTGTGATCGCGATTTTTTTGCTCAGAGGAAATACAGTTGTCTGAGCAATATAGTTTTTGCAGAGAGGGAGGCGCCTATAATAAGACTAAACATTATTAACTACCCACGAGACACTTGTGACTTTATATCACATTTCCATTATTTTTTAAAAATGTTTCCTTCCTGTTAAAAATAAATATATTTCCAATCTGATATGTAATGGGGAGAAAAAAAGTAGCACGAGTTCAGCTGATGGTGGATTCGAACCGAGTTTATAATTTATCGCGCCAAAAGACGAAACTGTGTGCCTTACAAATGCGCCACTGCGGCTACAATATTTCTTAGCTCTTCACTCATCTTGTCTCTATCAATCAGGCATCGATGGGCGTAAACCCTGAAAAGCTTATTCCAACTAGATGCGCTATTTGCAATTAGCCAAAAAAAGACACTCCGAAATTGTCCTTTTTTTCTCCCCCCTCGCAGGGGCCCCTAGTGCGCACGGGCCCCTGGGCCTGTGCCCATAATGCCCATTGGTTAATCCGGCCCTGATCAAATAGGGAACTGTAATTTTGCATCAGATGTGTGTGTGTGTGGGCCTGTGTGAGCTGATCATCAGTGTTGAGGCCTTGATGAACACAATGAACATCTGTCCTGCAGAGTGATTCCTCTAAACGGATTTACGGTTGTCTTGGAGACACTGAAGTTCACTTGGTCTTTTGTGGCTTTTGGTCACTCTTTTTTTCCAGAACACACACCCATTCACACATAAAACTTCCTGCCTTCTGCATCTTTCTAAAAATACCATGAACATGTGTGCCCTTTGAGAGCGACCTTTCGACCTGTAGGTCAAAACCATCAGCAGGAAATGCAATAATGCAGCTTTTCCTCATGCGATCCTCTCTGTCCCTTGAGAAATGTACCTATAATTAGTAGAAATTATCTTCTGAATTAAAAGAGCTGCTTGTAAGTTGTCGACTCCTCTATACTGTGTTGTTGTTTTTTCACTTTTTGATGCTTTTGAATTGCATTATGGGAGCTTGATCTTTCCTCCAAAGGCTTTTGGTGTTAAAAAGGTTTTCAAAAGTGACTTTCATGAACATTTCTAATAGTTTAAAGTGAAACAGTGTCTGGGTTGGTGTTGTAAATTATGCAACCAAAACCTTGTAATGGTCCCACTTTATATTAAGTAGCCTTAACTAATAAGTACACTGTTAGACATTTCAAAGGGTTTTTACAGTAACTTACTGGCAACACTGTTGCCAGTAAGTTACTGTATTTTAGATTTACAGTATACAACTGTAAATCCGTTTACAGCATGTTACTGTAGTGTCTGAAAATGGTTAACTACTGTAAAAACCTAAGTTTACAGTTAGCTACTGTAAACCTTTTAATTTTGTCCTAAATATTTTATAATATAATTTTATTAATATTATTTTAATACTATAGACCTAAAAAAGACACAATTACAAAATATTAACAAAATAAACACTCTTTATTTAAAACATTGGAGATGCTTAAAACAAGCTTAAAAATGTGTAAAAACATTACATTTCAATCATTCAAAATATTTTATTTTAAGAAAAAAAAACATTGAAAATGACAAAGCACATTAACATACATGTACAAAACTAATTTAAGTGTCTGACCTGCATATTGTTGAGAAAAAAAAAAACCCAATTGTACTAAGTACTACTGACATTAAACCAGACACAATTACAAAATATTCCATTCTTTAAAACATTAATAATGCTTAAAGCATTTAAGGAAAATGTGTGAAAATTACATTAAGCAATAAAATCAACACATTAAAAATAAATAAATCACATAAAGCACTAGAACATACATGTACAATAAAAATTTTAACTTCTGAATTGCATATTGTTGGAAAAATAAATATTTGTAACTATTAGCCGACTTAGAAACAACCCAACTTTAAAATATTACTAGTTCTGGTGTCAAATGCTCAACAAGGTCTGAATTCACATGTTCAAATGCAATTCATCTTTATTTCTATTGCACTTTTACAATGTAGATCAATGATGTCAAAGCAGCTTAACATAGAAGTTCTTGTAAATTGAAGCTGCTTCAGTCCAGTTTTAAGAATTGAAGCAGTAAATGTCACTGCTGAAAGTCCAAACACTGAAGAGCAAATCCACCGATCCACCAATCGTAGCCAAGTGATCCAGTGGCGACAGTGGCATGGAACAAACTTCACCAACTGACGAAAGTGTAGAATAAAATCCCTTGAGAGATACCAGGCTCAGTTGGGCACGACCAGTTCTCCTCTAGCCAAACTTGTGCAAGGCCGCAGTCTAGGCACCAGAGGCTTGAAAGTTCACCAGCGGGTGGTCAGGCTGGCCCATTGGATCAATGCGGAAACTCATTGATCACGTGTGTCTTTTAGGATTCACTCCTCCATGACCACCACAGCATCTGGTCAGGATTTGGCCCAGTCCAGGATTATGAAGAACTCTGGATAAGGACAAACGGACTAACATAAGCATAGAAGAAGCTTGTTTAAAAAAAATAAATCATATACTGGTTAATTATTTTGAAGCATGGCAGTTAGGTTGGGGTAGTTTTCAGCTGGTACTGAGCAACTGGCTCCTGCTCATAACCTGCTCACTACCATGTTTAAAAGATAACTAACCAGAATGTCCTGTTTATTTTTTTCCCTAACAAGGTTTTACAAAAACATTGTAGCATTTGTGATGGGTTGATTCACTGCAGGACAGATTAGACTATTTGTTTTATGTATTCCTAATAAACTAAAACTGACTGAATACTGATAAAACTATTGAGAGTGTCTCACCTAATCCAAGTTCTCAGTTAGCTGGTGAAAGAAGGATAACTTCATGGTTGTCATTCTCTTCAGTACTTCTCCTGCTATCTTCTGGCTCACTCTGGTTGTTGCTGTGCATTTTGTTTCATCCTCTGGAATTATTTATACAAAAAATTGTATTATTTTATTTATTACAAAATATTTAGGCAACATGAAATGGGGAAAAAGACATTTAATACATAGACAAATGCATGTATCCCAATACTAATTATTGTATTTTGAAATGTCTGACCCATGACAGACCTCAATCTGCTCAAAAATATTATAAACAAAGATGAAAAAAAAATCTACTAAATGGTTTAATAAAAAAGGGAAAACGATTTTTTTATTTAGCTAGCAACTAAACATGTGACACATTTTGTATTAAAAGTAACGTTAATATATTGAGAAACAAATAGATGTACAGTACTTAATGTTGTATGAGGTCCAGTTTGCACAGGCAGGCTCCCAGTATTCTATATTGAGACCATAAAAAAGCCAAAAATACAGATAAGAATACCATGCTACAATCCACAACCTCCACACAACTTTTTTTTATTTGTTTACCTTGGTTGCTTACTGGTCTTGCTTATTTTTTAAGCATAAGGCTGTGCTGATCAAGATGTTCCTCTGAAATGCTGTTTGTTTCTTCAGACAAAACCTGCTGCTGTGCCAGTGCCATATCTAAACAGAAAAAAATATAATGGAAACAATTATGTTAAACCAAATGTCAAGAGTTGTGATAAAAAAATAATTAGCAAACCATAAATAGCAAAAAGGTGGTTATTAGCATAATGCACAGAGGTAAAATTGGTTTTATATTAGCAGATTCAGACTTCCCCCTTAATAATTTAATTTCATAAAAGTATTATTTGCAAACTCTAAATAGCGAAATCATTTTAGCAGCTAATGACTATTAAAGTACAACATGCTCACGGTCAAATAAACAGTGTTAATGTTGATTTCAAGTCATACTGGCATGCTAATTCTGATCGAATATTCAAAGTATCATGGTAAACAGTATAGAGTCTTCTAAATGAACGAATGTGCGAATATAAAACCAACTTTACCTCTATGCATATTGTAACGTTATAGATTTACGTTAACGTTCTTATAGGTTACGTCGCGATGTTATTTTCTCAAGCTAACGTTATAAGTTACTCTAAACCAGAGAAAAATAAGTTCACAACATCTAATATATATAGTATAAATCAATATAAGTTAAACGTTGCACGTTAAAATGAGTTTGAGTCCAATTCAGTATAAACTTAGCTCAGTTTAGCTAACAGTTAACATTACCATTTTAAGATCCCTTCAGCCAATGTTGCCGAGCAAACAAATGCTAATAGAGGTGCTCAAATCAATGTCGAGTGTTGTCAGCACAGACAGACGCGCTTTTACCTGGATTATTTGTTGGTCTTTCATTCATATTCTTCTGGGGGAAAACACTCTCTGCCGGACCGTTGTCTCGTGCTAAGTGTCCTCCAAAACTGTCTGCATACCTCTGGTTCCCTCCTAAACCAAAACCCGCTGCAACACCGGTTCCTATGTAAATAAATAAAAAGATATGACGAGAACAATGGCTAATAGTCATAAACAGTCTTATTTAAAGTAATAGTAGTGTTAATGTAATAAATTAAATAAAGGTAACATCTTAATAGATGATATATTTCTCAAATGGGCGAAATAACGCCAAGCCAGAGAAAATAATAATAGCCAACTTTATACTTTACTTTGTTCTATTCTTGTCCACAAAACATTCTGTAAAATGAAACACTGCCTCAGCTTACCAGAGTAAAGTTTGTTAAATCCAGTATGTTCTTCAGGCACACTAATAAATTGTCCTCCAGAATTGCTCCAGGGTCCTCAGGCAAAATGTGGTGCAGAGTAGTCGAATCGCCGCAAGGTGGCGTTGAAGCAGTTGTGGAAAATACAGTATAATACACGAATTTTTACAAATACAGTACATCGCTGTATATGTTGTTCGACGTCACACTAAATTCCCATAATGCAACGGTAAATACAGTTATTTACCGTAAAAGGAATTTGCAGTATTACACTGGGTGAAATACAGTAAATAACTGTGTAATTTACAGAAATGTCTAACAGTGTACTCAGACTGAAATCAATCATTTGTTTCAATGTTCTTATTGTGTGAATACATGCTTTTACGTTGTACTTATGATTGATTAAATACATGCATGTAATTACATCTTTATTACACGGTTGACCATCCCTTACACCTTAACTTATGCTTAAACCCAACCATACCACCAAACCTGTCCCTAAAATTACTCGTATCCTACCTGAAGAGCACCAAAAGAATTGTTCAATACCTTATAAACAGGGCGCAACTACACATTTACTGAGGGTATGCGGGTTCATGTTTTGCGACTAAGCTAACTGGACAAACTGATTGCAGCGGGAAAGCCACCCACACGGAGGTAAGCGGTCAGCTGGTAAGCGCGAAAGGGAACGGCATCATACTGCCCTCGTAGCGTTCGTTTAAAAAATGAAATGCAGTCATACGTACCTCTGGCTACATGATTCACGGTCTCCAAAATTGTCCACGAGACTACGTTATCAGAAAGAGCCTGTGTTGTAAAAATCCGACGAGGGCTTTTCTTCTTCTGGACTGCTTTTGTAAATCATTGGTTGGGTTTAGGGAAGTGGGGGGGGGCGAGTCAGTCAATAAAATTGGTTGGGTTTAGGGAAGGAGGAGGGTGGGTCAGTCGATTGTTTGGTCAGTCAGTCATTCAGTCACTCACTCAGTCAAACAGTCAGTCAACAGCGGCCTCTGGTGGGTTTACGCGAAGACAGTGGGCGTGAATATCACTCGCGAGACAAATTTGAAATCAGTGGCGTAGCGCAAAATGCGGAGGCCCCCCTGCAGGGATCACTGATGGGGCTCCCAGTTGCGGAGGGTGGGGGGAGGTGGGTGGACAACGCGGGGAAGCGATCACAAATTGAGGAGCGGGGAAGGGAGGCGGGGTGGAGCGACAACGCAGGGAAGCCTTCACAAACTGAGGAGCGATCACAAACTGAGGAGCGGGAAATGGGGCGTGGTGGAGCGACAACGCGGGGAAGCCTTCACAAACTGAGGAGCGATCACAAACCGAAAGCGGAGAGAGCGTCAAAGTAGCCAGAAGTCATTCATTTTAATGAGAACCGGTGGCAAGGAGCAGCGCGGCGCGTCTTCTCCTGTGTGGGCGTCGAGGAGAGTTGAAATCAAGTCAACTTTATGGTAATGAGCTATGATGCGGTTCGGCGGCAAGCAATCAGAATGAAGTAGTCCACCGCTTGAGAGGAGTTCAGAGAACACAGACCTGTGAACTTTGGTTCCGACCACAGTTGTTCCCAAGAGTTTGATTATTGCGGTTGCCGGATTTTCAATTATTGATAATCGTGACGACATGGGGCCCCCTAATCACGCGGGGCTCCCCCGCGGTGCATGCCCTGCGGGCCCGTCCGCTACGCCACTGTTTGAAATATGAAAGAGCATACACAGCGGCCTTCACAAAAACAAAAACTGCAAAAATACGTACCACCTGCGACGTATTTTGCAGCCTCTAGAAATATATATAGGACTACGTTTTCAGAATGAGCCAGGGTTGTTTTAACAAGATAACGCTAGTCCTGTTTTAAATCTACTGCTAAACTTTTGCATGAGTGTTTGAAGCTCCGCCCTCTTTTAAAAAAGAGCACAGTCTCATTTGAATTTAAAGCGACAGTCACCAAAACGCCACAATTAGGATCAAAACCTAAGGGGGCAGTTTTAGAGAGTTATACAACATTATTTGTGCGGTATTTTGAGCTGACACTTCACACACACTCTCTCTCTAGGGACACCACATACTTATTTTACGCCTTGTAAAAAAGGGCATAATAGGTCCCCTTTAAGTGCTATTTTATTCCCCATTGATAAGTCACTTTGGATAAAAGTAATAAATAATAAATAAAAGTAAATGTAAATATCAAAGCCAAATTAGTTGGTAACACTTTACAATAAGGTTCATTAGTTAATGCATTTACTAACATGAACTAATAATTAACAACACATGTACAGCATTTATTAATCATAATTGAACATTTACTAATGCATTATTAACATCCAAGTCCATGCTTGTTAACATTAGTCAATGCACCACGAGATAACGAACTAACAATGAACTACTGTATTTTCATTAACTAACATTAACTAGCATGAACAAATACAGTAGTAAATGTATTTTTCATTGTTTGTTCATGTTAGTAAATGCATTACTTAACATAACTAATGAACCTTATTGTAAAGTGTGACCAATTAGTTTTGAAATAAATCAACATTTTTGTACACACCAAACAGAGCTCATCGTGTTTTTAAAACTTAAGATAAATTATATAAGTCCATTTTATTTGCTTTCTTGCAACTCCGCATTGTGGAAACAGCTCGCCTGATTTTTATTTCAGATATTGTAAATCTCCTAAAAGCTGTAGTATCATAATAAAGTGGAGCGCTGAGCTGATGTGTTTCTGCGATTCTCTTTGACAGGTTACATCGTGAGATCAGGAGGTCGAGTTACACCATAAACATTCAGCACACGCCTCAGTTGCTCATGTAAGTATGCTTTTCCAATCCGGATATTCCCCCGGGACTCACACAGCATTATCCAGAGGAAAAGACAAATAGTCCATCTGGAAATGTGCTTTCTCTCTCTCTCTCTCTCGCTCTCGCGATTTTTGCCATCATAGATGAACTATAAGTTAACCCTTGCAGAGAAATCCCTGACATTATATTTATACTGCACTGGATTTATTCATATCATGTGTGGGTCAAAGAGGAAAAGAGGTTTTCAAGCATTAAAACAATAATGTACAGCTTTTGTGTTGTTGTTGTACGATGTGTTTCTGTTTTTTTATACGCAAAGAAATTAAATTAAATTAAATTAAATTAAATTAAATTAAATTAAATTAAATTAAATTAAATTAAATTAAATTAAATTAAAATACATACCATTTACCAAAAATCCCACAGGCATATAAGGAATTATAAATTAAAATTTTAAAATAATAAAAAGCTGTTTGTAATCTTTTGTATGATTCTTCTTACATTTGTTAATACACTCTAAAAATGTAATAACTGAATGTTGGGTCAAAAATGGACAACCCCAACATTGGGTTAATTTTATACATTAAACTTAAATTACATATTTACATATATAACCTACCTGACTAAAGTCTTGTCGTGGATGCCAGTTGTAGGAGCAACAAATATTATCTTGACTTCTAGTTGATCATTGCGAAAAGTGGCAGAAGGTAAATTTTTCTGATGAATCATCTGATTAACTGCATCCCAATCATCACAAATACTGCAGAAGCCACATGGTTCTCACAGAAATCAGTCAAGTTTGGTGAAGGGGCGTGTGAGAGAGCTGCTGAGTGGATGGCAACATCAACAGCCTGAGGTATCAAGACATTTGTGCTGCCCATTACATTACAAACCACAGGAGAGGGACAATTCTCCAGCAGGATAGCGCTCCTCATACTTCAGCCTCCACATCAAAGCTCTTGAAAGCAAAAAAGCTCAAGGTGCTCCAGAATTGGCCAGCCCAGTCAACAGACATGAACATTATTGAGAATGTCTGGGCTAAAATGGAGGAGGCTTTGAAGATGAATCCAAAGAATCTTGATGAACTCTGGGAGTCCTGCAAGAACGCTTTCTTTGCCATTCCAGATGACTTTATTAATCAGTGATTTGAGTCATTGCAGAGATGTATGGATGCAGTCCTCCAAGCTCATGATGGAGTCAGACACAATATTCATTCTGTCTCCACTGCAGCATGACTTTATATTCTATACTGGACATTATTTCTGTTCAGTGCGAGACTTTTGTCCAAGCAATGTCAGACCTTACTAATGTCCGTCCTAATGAAATCAAGACATGATAATTTTATTGGTAAAATAAACGTAATCTAGAGGTTTTTGCCTTTCATGTAAGCCACTTCTGATACCAAATGATCAACTAGAAGTCAAGATATTATTTATTGTTCGTAAAACTTGGATAGGCGACAAAACCTTTGTCAGGTAGTGTATTTAAACCAAAATTGGGCTATGACAACCCAGCATTTTTAGAGGGAATAATAAATATGTAGCTTAAATTTTTATTAAAATTATATTCATTAATTCATTCAGTTTATAGTCCCTTTAGTCATCTGGGGTCGCCACAGCGGAATGAACCACCAACTTATCCAGCATCTTTTACACAGCAGATGCCTTTCCAGCTGCAAACATCATTCACACTCATACACTATGTCCAATTTAGTTTAATCAATTCACCTGTAGCGCATGTGTTTGGACTGGGGGGAGAACATGCAAACCCCACACAGAAATGCCAACTGGCCTGCATGGCCGGGAATCGAAACAGCAACCTTCTTGTTGTGAGGCGACAGTACTAACCACTGAGCCACTCATATGTTGCTTCAATTTTAATTAAATATATATGTAACTCTAATATTGACACATTATTTCACTCATATTTGCCAATTTTTATGAAAGCAATTTGGAATATTATACATTTCTCCTGCATTCCATGTTTTCTAATCAATTTTGTAAATGTTTATTAATATTTAACTTATGCACCAACACAAAAAAATGGCCTTAATGTTTGTAAAGTGTTGAAATTGTCCCAAATAAACATGTGTATCTCTTCTGATTTGTCCAAACAGCAACAATACATGTGGCCGGATCTGCTGGAATCTTGGTTTTTAATTTTTTTTAATCCTTTCGTTAAGAGGATTTAATCCAAACATACCCAACGTCTACACACAAGCTCGAAGTGAAACCCTAATCCAGCGGCTCACATTAAAAGATCCGTGTACAGTATAAGTGAATATCCAGTGGTCAGAATCACTGCAGTTCTCGGAGGTTTGAGGCGTTGAATATGAAGTGAAGGCAGATTTGGCAGGAGGCTGGATTGATATGTGCAACTTAGAGTGTATAAATCTCTACACTGGATAGAAAGACAAGGGTGTAATGTGCACAGAGAGAGAGAGAGAGAGAGAGAGAGAGAGAGAGAGAGAGAGAGAGAGAGAGAGAGTACAGTTTATTCTGATTTATTATTATATTTTTATATGTATTTTTTATTTATTTGCTTTTTATACTATTTTGCTGTTTACTTTTGTTTTTAAATATATGCAAGTTCTTTTTAATGTAAACTTTATAAATGCTTTGGCAATACATTTTAACCTTTGTTATGCCAATAAAGCAATAATTGAATTAAACTGAACTCAATTGAGTTTAATTGAATTGAATTTAACTGAATTTAATTGAATTAAGCCAAATTAAATTGAATTGAGTTGTGTTGTTGAGATTTGTTGAGTTAAATTATATTGAATGGAATTGTGTGGAATTGAATTGAATTGAGTTGAGTTCAAACGAATTGAATTGACTTAAACTGAATTGAGCTGAATTAAACTTAATTGAATTGAATTGAGTTGTGTTGTGATGTTGAGTTAAACTGAATTGTATTGAATGGAATTGTGTTGATTTGAATTGAATTGAACTAAACTGAATTGAGCTGAATTAAACTGAATTGAGTGGAATTGAGTTGTGTTGTTGAGTTGTGATGTGTTGTGTTTTGTTGAGTTAAGTTGAGTTAAGTTGAATTGAGTTTAATTGAATTGAGTTGAGTTGAATTGAACTGGGCGATGCAGTGGCGCATTAAGTAGTGCTGTCACCTCACAGCAAGGAGGTCGCTGGGTCGCTGGTTTAAGCCTCTGCGTTTCTGTGTGGAGTTTGCATGTTCTACCTGCGTTTGCGTGGGTTTCCTCTGGGTGCTCCGGTTTAAAGACATGCGGTACAGGTGAATTGGGTAGGCTAAATTGTCCATAGTGTATGAGTGTGTGTGTGAATGAGTGTGTGTGGATGGATGTTTCCCAGTGATGGGTTGCGGCCGCAAGGGCATTCGCTGCGTAAAAATATGTGCTGGATAAGTTGGCGGTTCATTCCGCTGTGGCGACCCCGGATTAATAAAGAGACTAAGCTGACAACAAAATGAATGAATGAAGGAATTGAATTGAATTGAATTGAATTGAATTGAATTGAGTTGAGTTGAATTGAATTGAATTGAATAGAGGTAAATTAAATTGAATTAAGTTGAATTGAATTGAGTTGAACTTAATAGTATTGAGTTTAATTGAATAGTATTGAGTTGAATTGACTTGTAATGAATTGTGTGTGTGTGTGTGTGTGTGTGTGTGTGTGTGTGTGTGTGTGTGTGTGTGTGTGTGTGTGTGTGTGTGTGTGTGTGTGTGTGTGTCAATGCGTCCGTGTGTCTGTGTGTGTGTGTGTGTGTGTGTGTGTGTGTGTGTGTGTGTCTATGCATCCGTGTGTGTGTAAGTGTGTGTGTGTGTGTCTATATGTCCGTGTGTGTGAGTGTGTGTGTGCACTACTGAGGGGAGAAAGCAAATCCTCAATGCACTCAGTAGAGAGAGAAAGAGAGAGAGAGAGAGAGAGAGAGAGAGAAAGAGTGAGTGTGTTTGTGTGCGCGTGCGTGTGTGTGTGCATGTGCGTGTATATGAGGGAAGAGAGCCCAATGCACTCAGTAGACAGAGTGAGAGAGATAGAGTCTGTGCGTGTGTGTGTGTGTGCACTACTGAGGGGTATTAGGAGTCCATTGTGCGAGTGCAGAGGCAGAAGCAGAGGGAGGATCAGAGAAGCACATCTGTTCAACAAGAACCACAGCAGAAACACACAGAAAACAGCCACAAGTGACAGTGAAGGTAAGCCGTCCTGCTTCTTTCTCTTTTATCCTTGCATTAACTTCTCTTTGCACTAAGCTTGCTGTGTTGTTTGAAGACTTTAAGCTATCGGCTGAGAATAGATTATGCTTTTTCTTCTTCTTTTTTTTTGAACAAATTTAGCGTTTATGTATTTCATTACATTTATGCATTAATTTAAGGGTAATTCTTCAACTACGGGCACTTTATGTCCTTTGATCATATATCCAAAAATATATATATAATTTTGATCAAATTCCTCTTTCTTTGTCAAACTAACTATAAAATCTACTTTAAAAAAATACTACCTTTCTATTATATATTTTGGTCCCACTTTATATTAAGTGCCCTTAACTAATATGTACTTACACAGGAATTAATAGTTTGTTACAATGTACTTATTGTGTAAATACATGTATTTATTGAGTACTTATGCTTAATTAAATACCGGTATGTAATTACATCTGTAATTAACTTCTGTATTACATTTGTAAATACACTGTTGACCATCCCTTACACCTTAACCCACCCTTAAACCTACACCACCACAAGCGTTCTCAAATACATTATGAACACAGTAAGTACATTGTATTTATTTTTTGATTCAAGTACATAGTAGTTAAGGACACTTAATATAAAGTGGACCTATATTTTTCATATTATTCAACCTCCTTTTAGGTGTAAAAATCACTGTTTTTACCTTGTCGCACACCCAGAGATTTAAACTTCAACAGTGAAAATAACATTTTAAGATATTATTAATCTGGTGTCTATTAATATATCTTAATGAAGCAATAGTGAAATAGTTAAAATATTTTATAGTTATTAATGTGACACTGTTATCAATATTATTTTTTGTACAAAACATAGCTGTCGCACAGTATCAGTGTCATTTCCAGCACAACACTGTAATGTCGCTTTAAAAAGTTTGTGTGAGATTATTTAGGTGCTTTCTATGAAAATGAAGAGTGCCATCTGAAAACATCTTCAAGATGGAGGGAATTTACATTTTTATCAACAACACTTGAAGAAAAATCAAGGTAAATATTGCTTGATAAGGAAATACATTTATTCTATGTCATTTCCAAACATGCTGTACCTTCAGAGATGTTTTTAAAAATCAAACAAAATTAGGGTAAATAAGAGTGTTTGTATACATTGAAGGGTAATATCAACTCAAAGCTAATCGGTGAAGCTATTTTTCATTACTTCACAATAAACTGTATAAATTTAATAAATGTAACTGTATAATGTAATTTCCATCAGCACACACATTTTTAAAGAATATTTAAAAGTTCTCATCACACATTAAATGTATATTCACAATGTGTAAGTTCATGCTCTATTTAATATACAAATTCATTTTATTTCTAATAAGCTCTTAACCAAATTAATATTAAAGTTTAGAGTGTGACAGGTGTACAATACAGCAGACAACTAATTTAGTTCATTGACAAATCTATAATTATTATATATATTGTGGAAAGATTGGTTAAACTAGATACATAATTGATCTTAGACAATGTTTGACTGCCATAATTTCTTTCAGCCATATCACCCAGCAGCTCAAGACCGGTTACTCACTGAAGCTAAGCAGGGCTGAGCCTGGTTAGTACCTGGATGGGAGACCACTAGGGAACACTAGGTTGCTGTTGGAAGTAGTGTTAGTGAGGCCAGCAGGTGGCGCTCAACCTGTGGTCTGTGTGAGTCCTAATGCCCCAGTAAAATTGAAGGGGACACTATACTGTCAGTGGGCGCCGTCTTTCGGATGAGACATTAAACCGAGGTCCTGACTCTCTGTGGTCATTAAAAATCCCATCGCACTTATCGTAAAGAGTAGGGGTGTAACCCCGGTGTCCTGGCCAAAGTCCCTCTATCGGCCCTTACGATCATGGCCTCCCAATCATCTCATCCATCGAATTGGCTCGATCACTGTCTCTCCACTCAATCAATAGCTGGTGTGTGGTGAGCGCACTGGTACTGTTGTCCTGTGGCAGCCGTCGCATCATCCAAGTGGATGCTGCACACTGGTGGTGGTGTGGAGACACCCCCCCTCATGATTGTGAAATGCTTTGGGTGTATGGCCATACACAATAAATGCGCTATATAAACACACATTACATTACATTACTTTCATTTTGAAATAAGCTGTATATTTAGATGTGGTGGAATTGACATTTGTTCAGTTCACGATGAGAAAAAAGTTTCTCTTCTTATCTAAGTTTGTCCTCTTACAGATCTTAAAACTAGGCAAATTGTTTAAACTTATGAGGCTGTGTTACATTAATTTTGAACAAGTTTTTTTTTTACTAAAAGTGCCCTTAGTAGAAGAATGTCCCTTATATACACTACCGGTCAGAGGTTTGGTGTCAGTAGGATTTTGATATGTTTTAAAATGAGCTTCTCCTGCTCACCAAGGCTGCATTTACATCATCATGAATGCAGTACACATTGTAAAATTATGAAATGTTATCGCACTATAAAATAGCTTCTTTAAAGTAGTTTATCATTTAATTTAATAATTTATTCCAGTAATTTTAAAGATGAATTTTCAGCTTCATTACACCAGTCTTCAGAGTCACATGATCCTCCAGAAATCACTCTAATTTGAATTATTTAATATTAATATGGTGTCATGGTGGCTCAGTGGGTAGCACGATCACCTCACAGCAGGAAAGTCGCTGGTTCAAGTCTCAGCCGGGTCAGTTAGCATTTTTGTGTGGGGTTTGCATGTTCTCCCCGTGTTGGTGTGGGTTTCCTCCGGGTGCTCTGGTTTCCCCAACAGTCCGAACACATGTGCTAGGTGAATTTGGCAAACAAAATTGGCCATGGTGTATGTGTGTAAATGAGAGTGTATGGGTGTTTTCCAGTGCTGGGTTGCAGCTGGAAGGGAATTCGCTGCGTAAAACATATGCTGGATAAGTTGGCGGTTCATTCCACTGTGGCTACCCCTGATGAGTAATAGGACTAAGCCGAAAAGAAAATGAATGATATTGATATTATTAATATTATTATTATTATTGTTAATAGTAATAAAAGCAATAATGACTGGAGTAATAATTTCAATTGAAACTACATACAAGTCGACGCTGATAGCCGAGTGGTTAGTGTGTCTGCACATAGCACCCAGGTGCTCGCGGCAACCCGAGTTTGATTTCCGGCTCGAGTTCACTTGCCGATCCTTCCCCTATCTCTGCTCCCCACACTTTCCTGTCAGTAAATCTACACTGTCCTATTTATAAAGGTGAAGATCTCTAAAAAATGATTATATAAAAAAAGAAACTACATACAACAAGAAAGCATTTTTTTTTAATTTAATAAATATTTCACAATTAAATTTTTTTTTACATTTAATAAATGCCACCTTGATGAACAGAATAATGTTCTTTGAAAAATAAAAATATTTTTGATTTAAATAATTTGTTTTAGCATTTTATTATCGTTTATGAAGAGTGTGGATATTATTTATAAAGAAGTATGTGGTCATTTAATATATATTTTAGTATTTAATTGTCATTTTAGAAGTGTGTGGATATTATTTAAGAAGGGATATGAACTGCTTTTATATGTTTTTGTAAAAAAAAAAAAAAAAAAGCAAGAATTCAGTCCATTAAGGATTAAGAAACACAAATCTCTGTCTAAGAGTCTTTAACCAAACCTTAATCCACATCAACAGATCTCTAAACAGACTGAGGTATAATTATTTTTTTCCCCAAGACTTCATTCATTCATTCATTCTTTCATTTTCTTTTCGGCTTAGTCCCTTTAATCAGGGGTCGCCACAGCGGAATTAACCGCCAACTTATCCAGCATATGTTTTACAATGCAGATGCCCTTCCAGCTGCAGCCCATCATTGGGAAACCCACACACACTCATTCACACACACACATACATTATGGACAATTTAGCTTACCCAATTCACCTGTACCGCATGTCTTTTGACTGTGGGGAAAACCGGATAAAACCCACGCAAACGCAGGGAGAACATGCAAACTCCACACAGAAACGCCAACTGACCCAGCCGAGCCTCGAACCAGCGACCTTCTTGCTGTGAGTTCAGTTTTTCAACACTTTTTAAAAATGTTTTCTCATGTTTTGGGAAATGTTTCAGGCCAAGCATAATTAGGACATTGTTTTGACATGTTAAATGCAAAACATGACCCAGAAACTGTCAAACAGACACAAAGTACACAAAGTTTCATGTTACTTTTATTATTGTAGCAGCAGTGACGAAAGTAAATGAGCGATTCCGGCATTCTGGATGTGACATTTGCAGTAAAAACTTTAAAAATAAATGAACGTAGTTCATGAAATTATATATTTACACTATTGAAACATCTGTTCATATTTTCCATGACAACTAATCACAGAAATAAGCAGTGGCGGAAAGAGTACTGAAAACATATTCCCAAGTAAAAGTATTATTACTTGCCCAAAAAAGTAGTGCAAGTAGAGTAAAGGTATCTGTTGTAAAAATTACTCAAATTATAAGTAAAAAGTAGCCCTTTCAAAAACACTGAAGAGTAATGAGTAGCGGGTATTACACTGTAAAAAGTTTGTGCGTTTAGATGTAATTTGCATTTGTGTGTGTTTATGTGTGTGTGTTTGTGTGTGTGTAAACGTAACTTTCTGTAGTGCATTTAGTTATAGTTTAAGGCCATTTCGGTCATCATACAAAAAACACCTGCCATCTTCTCATCATCACATGCAGTCTAAACAGTGTCTTGGTCATTGCATGTGAAGATTTTGGACATCTTCTTGGACACTTTAAATGTTTCCAAACAGTTTGCTGCATTTACAAAGAGCCCATGTCTTGAGGCAGTTCAGTATAATGCGATGATGTGACTCTGGGAGTCCTGCAAGAACACTCTGTTTGCCATTCCAGATGACTTTATTAATCAGTGATTTGAGTCATGTCAGAGATGTATGGATGCAGTCCTCCAAGCTCATGATGGAGTCAGACACAATATTCATTCTGTCTCCACTGCAGCAGGACTTTATATTCTATACTGGACATTATTTCTGTTCAGTGACAAGACTTTTGTCTAAGCAAAGTCAGACAATGCTGTAAATACTTAATAATAAATTTACTAATAAATAATAAATCGAGGCATGTTCATATTTTATTTTGGTTATATAAGCATAATCTAGAGGCCTTTGCCTTTCATATAAGGCACTTGTCATTATATATATATATATATATATATATATATATATATATATATATATATATATATATATTTTTTTTTTTTTTTTTTTTTTTTTTTTTTTATTCATTTTTCCCCCAATTTCTGTTTAACATAATAGTTTTAATAACTCATTTCTAATAACTGATTTATTTTATCTTTGTCATGAAGACAGTAAATAATATTTGACTAGATATTTTTCAAGACACTTCTATACAGCTTAAAGTGACATTTAAATGCTTAACTAGGTTAATTAGGTTAACTAGGCAGGTTAGGGTATTTTGGCAAGTTATTGTGTAATGATGGTTTGTTCTGTTGACTATCGAGAAAAATTTGCTTAAACGGGCTAATAATATTGACCTTAAATTGGGTTTTAAAAAATTTAAATCTGCTTTTATTCTAGCCGTAATAAAACAAATAAGACTTTCTCCAGAAGAAAAAATATTATCAGACATACTGTGAAAATTTCCCTGCACTGTTAAACATCATTTGGTTTAAACCAATTGCTCTGTTAAACATTTATATATATATATATATATATATATATATATATATATATATATATATATATATATATATATATATATATATACACACACACACACACACACACACACACACACACACACACACACACAGTTGGGAGTTGGTATAGCGAGATTGAATGGCACATGTAAAGATTGTATTTGACATGTGTGGGTTTATAGTGCATTACATTATTACTTGTATTGAGCGTAACATTTATTCTGCTTCTCCTCTGCTGTCTTTCTGTGACCGATTCAGCATCTCATCCCTCAGATTCCCAGCGTATTTACATGCACACACACAAGTCTCTTCCCATCTTTCCCGTCAATCTCCCTCCTTTCCCTCCGTCCTCGTCCCCTGTGTTTAATCCCATTACTCCATCACTCTTCTTATGCATGTCCCTCCTCTCTACCCTTACAACCCGCCGTCGCCTCATTTCTTTAATGAAAAGGCACCTGCTAATTTAATTAAAGCCTCACATCCGCTGCGCTTGTCTTTGTGTTTCTTTTAAATGAAACACATAAAACCTCTGCCGGCTTTTCATCCTCCTGTCTGTGAAACTGCATCTGCAATTCAATCATGCAGCTCTATAACTACATGACAAAATACAGCTGAAGACCAATTCATTAGCCCTCCCATGTCATTTAGGTTCCTTTTTTTAAACAATTTTCCAAATAATATTTAACATTGTGTAATGCCGAGTTCAGACTGCAGGATTTTCAAAGTAGTCGTGTCACAGATGTTTTCACACTGCATGACTATCTGGGCTAGCGTTTCGTCGCTGCTTTGTTTACACTGCAAGATGGATCGGCGACATGGACATTCACATTGCATGACTTTACTATAGGGAGAATCGCCGACAACTTCGTCCAAACTACGTCTCACAGCCAAAAACATGTAGTATATCTTTTGTTATTAACTACATAATGAGAAAGAAGCCTTTAATGGGGTAGAACATGTACATGTTTGCTCACCTGGGTTTAAAGGGAATTAGCCATTTCTCCTTAACGTTGATAATAAACTAATTTATTTCTGTATGAAACGTCAAACAGACACGGGTGCTCCTGAGTCCTGTCAAACCTCCACTAGTTTTTCCTCCATTTCGTGGGTCCAAATAAACCGAAAAAGAGCGCTTTTAACTTCTCCACCAGCCTCCCGCTGGCCTGCAGCAGCTATACACACACACACAAGTGAATGCCGCTCTCTCATTGGCTGTAGGCGATGGCTGATGTTATTTTCAGTCAAAACTCAATTCACACGCATGATTTGAATCGCCGACAGCTCCAGATATTTAACACGCCAAATGTCTCACAGGCATCGGCGACTCATCGGCGATTCTCTCAGATCGCGTCTTTGATAG
This sequence comes from Danio rerio, assembly GCF_052040795.2. Taxonomy (NCBI): domain Eukaryota; kingdom Metazoa; phylum Chordata; class Actinopteri; order Cypriniformes; family Danionidae; genus Danio; species Danio rerio. The sequence goes on from NC_141034.1 coordinate 53,339,915, forward strand.
TTCATACTGTGTGATTGTCACTCACGTGCACGAGCAGCGATTTGCCTGTGATTTCAGGCATTTGTCTGCGATTTCTCAAAACCTGTCGGCGAGCCAAAATCGGCTCTAAAATCTAAAGTCTAAAGTCTAAAATCGGCTCTAAAGTCTAAAATCACGCAGTCTGAACTAGGCATAAACCTCACTCCTCTGACCTCTAATGCCTAGTTCAGACTGCGTGATTTTAGCCCAGATTTTGGCTCGCCGACAGGTTTTGAGAAATCGCAGACAAATGCCTCAAATCACAGGCAAATCGCTGCTCGTGCACGTGAGTGACAATCACACAGTATGAACTATCAAAGACGCGATCTGAGAGAATCGCCGATGAGTCGCCGATGCCTGTGAGACATTTGGCGCGCTGAATATCTGGAGCTGTCGGCGATTCAAATCATGCCGTGTGAATTGAGTTTTGACTAAAAATAACATCAGCCATCGCCTACAGCCAATGAGAGAGCAGCATTCACTTGTGTGTGCGTGTGTATATACCTGCTGCAGACCTGCGGGAGGCTGAGGGAGAAGTGAAAAGCGCTCCTTTTCGGTTTATTTGGACCCACGAAATGGAGGAAAAACTAGTGGAGGTTTGACAGGACTCAGGAGCACCCGTGTCTGTTTGACGTTTCATACAGAAATAAATTAGTTTATTATCAACGTTGAGGAGAAATGGCTAATTCCCTTTAAACCCAGGTGAGCAAACATGTACATGTTCTACCCCATTAAAGGCTTCTTTCTCATTATGTAGTTAATAACAAAAGATATACTACATGTTTTTGGCTGTGAGACGTAGTTTGGACGAAGTTGTCGGCGATTCTCCCTATAGTAAAGTCATGCAATGCGAATGTCCATGTCGCCGAACCATCTTGCAGTGTAAACAAAGCAGCGACGAAACGCTAGCCCAGATAGTCATGCAGTGTGAAAACATCTGTGACACGACTACTTTTAAAATCATGCAGTCTGAACTCGCATGAAGGTGCTCTAGCGACAGGTGTTAGAGGCCATGGTCTTTAGCCTCCTTGTTAGAGCAACCAACTCCCATGCGGAAGGTCACAGGTTCAAACCCAGCTCGGAGCGAGTTGGGTGGCGCAGGACTGGCGGACAATTGCAAGGAAATGTTCACAGTATTTATATAATTTTTTCTTTTTTAGAAAGTATTTATACAGTGCGAATTTCCTGATTAAAGTCCTGAGTAAAAAAAAAAAAGTAATGATGTTGCACTATTGATTTCATCTTCTAATGAAAGATTTGTCCTTTATGAAACAGTTGTCCTTGTATATTCTGAATGAGGGGTCAGTCATCCTTTTCAGTAAAAGGTTCACATCTATTGATTCATTTAAAGTTACAATCAGAACTCCCAGTTTTTTCTGTAAAGCTGAAAGAATGGTTGAAATCTTTACAGCAATGTGAGCATTAAGCATTATTCTTTCAGGTTTGGTCCCACTTACATTTCTCTGTATGCAGATTGACTTGCGTTTTATGTTTGAGGCTCTGTAAATATTGTACATGTTTGCTGTATTGTGTTTTATTTCTTGATTGTTTTTATTTTTTTATTTTTTACAGTTTTTCTCAGTGGCTTTGGTGCATTTCTCACAACACTATTTACATTTGCACAACAGGTCATGCATTTCTCAAAACAATTAGTCGTTTGTGCACATCCTAGTAGCAGTTTCTCATTCCTTCCAGCAAATTGCAAATGCTTTTGGACATGCATCAATTGTTTTCACACAACTCTCTGCTGTTTATAACATTATCATTTGCTCATGTCATGTCAGTCAAAATGAACTAAACTTGTAAATGCTGAATAGTCATTCCATATAAAACTAACAGTCCTCAATTTATTACTTGAGTCATTACAGACAAAAATGATAAACTAGTTGTCAAAATCCGTCTTATTAAAAAAATCTTAAATCTTTATTTTTCTGAAAATGTCTTCTAAATCGAACAATTTCACAAATGATTTACAGACCTGTGTGTGTTGTAGGTTCAGTTCCAATATTTTCTGCAATATAGTTTACAGTTGTGCCAAGCTTTACCCAAAGTGAGTGTATGTTTGTTGTAAATAAGGGTGTGTTTATTCTTTCGCACAATGCTGTGAATAAATTAGAATTGCAACGAGCAAATGCAGTAAAAATGTGAAATATACATATTCAGTGTCTTGTACTCAGATACCTCACTAAATGCAGTGATGTCTCACTTTACTGTAGTTTTCAAATGGCTGTGCAAATAGTATATATTGCTGTCTTGAGCATTTTCAGGAAGTGTCACCAACATCTGACTTTTTGCATTAAAAAAATGTCCAGAGTAAACTCATAATGAAAACCTGACAAAGCCATTTGACTATCTTGTTCATAAACAATGGTGTCAGGACTTTTTATTTTGATGGCACTGACACTTTGATTGACATGAACACTTGCTTTTGTGGAATGAACTTTCCATTTTTAGCATGTGATGCGCTTTTGCAGGTTATCAGCTAGGTTTTGCAGTTTGTACTAATTGTTTTGAGAAATAACTGTTGTGCAGAAATGCACTAGTGTTGTGAGAAACGCATCAAAGCGA